>NC_046154.1:33998377-34163377 GCF_011064425.1 Rattus rattus
GGAGACAATGTCTTTTATCGTTACCTCATGGTGTAAGGGAGTATGGTGGCTTGCTCCAGCTGCTTCAGGTCTGTGGCTGGACAGTCCAGCGTGGATGTAGGAGTGTGAGCTGGAAGAAAATGAGAGCTAGGAAGCCAAGAGAGAGGGAAGAGGCCAAGATCCCAATTCTCTCAAATGTCTGTCCATAATGACCTAACGTCTTCCTGTCAGGTCCCATCTCTCAGTAGTGCCACAGACTGACTCTGAATATTTGCAACATGAGGGGACATTTAAGATACCAATCATCACTGTTGTGAGGTATCTACCAGGGCTACTCAGACACAAGTTCAAGTCAATAGAAAGTTTGTATTAGCTGGCTAATGACTGCACTGGATGTTCCGGACCCCAGAGCAGCCCTGAGTCTTTCTCCGGTTGATTTTTTAAGCACAAAAACCATATCCTGTGTTGACGCACTTCAGTTAGCATGGACAGTTAGCCAGAAGCAGAACTACAGAAGCTAAATAGCAAAGCCCAGAGCTATAGATTTGACGGATTAGGTCTTCGTTCTTGTTTTAGCAGATGGTGCTACCTGTGTGCTAGGCTCCGTGGCCTGCCTGGTACTTACATGATGGTGTCAGTTGTGTTAAGGTCTAGGGACCCGGTAAGTAACCAAGTTTAGCTTTCAACTTAGTGAAATCTAAAAGCCAAGTCCCTAAAACTTGACTCCAAACTTTCATAGTACACATACACACACACAGAGACACACACACACAGAGACACACACACAGACACACACACAGAGACACACACACACAGACACACACACACACACAGACACACACAGACACACACAGACACACACACACATACAGATACACAGACACACACACACAGAGACACACACACACACACACACACACACACACACACATACAGATACACACACACACACACACACACACACACACACATGCACACACACACACACACACACACACACACACACACACACACACACACCCTTCCCTCCAGCCCCCAGCCATTGGCAGTGAAAACCCAGAACTAGGTGCTTGCAGAGGGAAGAGAGTGGAACACAAAACAAGAACAGCAAGTGGCTCACAGCTCTCAGCCCCCTTCCTGCAAACATCCTCCCGTCCTCTCACCCCCACCCCATCCTCCCACGCCCATCCCCCATGCCCCACACTCCCACCACCAGGTGCCCAGTATCCCAGAAACCCCGAGCAGAATCGGTCCCTTCTGGTGGCTGAGCTTAAGTTATTTCTCCACACCGGGGACTCTACCACATCCCAACCTGGCTGTGTGGCCCAGGGCAGTCTCCAGTCCATGAAGGACACCAGTCTACAGCATAGTCACAAAAGGTAAGCTGGACGGATTCTGCCTGCATCAAGCGCTTGGGCAGGAAACAAAGGAGCATGGCCGCTGAGAGTCCGTGTGTGCATCTGAGCCTTCATTTCTCGGAGCCGCCATGACAAACAGCCGCACACTGGCTCTTTAACACAACGTGGACTTACCGAGCCAGAGGTGGTAAGTCCACAACCAAGGGGCCAGCCGGGCAGTGCTTCATCAGAAGGCCTGGGAGGAGGTTCTTCCATTGCCTCCTAGCTCATGATGGCTGCTGGCTGTCCCTAGGTCTCTGACTATAACTGCATTCCTGTTTTCTGCCACCACACGGCCCTCTTCCACCTTTGTGAGCTCTGTGTTATCATCGTGTCTTTTCTTGTATTGCATTTGGGACTCACCCAGACCATTTTAAACGGGCCACATCCTCAGAGACCCCATTCAGGGGCTGGAGGGTTTGCTCAGCAGGCAAGAGGACACGTTGCTCTGGCAGAGAACCTGAGTTTGATTCTCGGTAATCATTTCCTTTAGTCTGTCCATCAGGTACCTTACAACCACCTGCAACTCTACCTCCAGGAAACCCGACATCCTCTCCTCCATTCTGCAGCCGCCTGTGGCCATGTGCGCACACATGAGCATACGCGTGATTAAAACCAGATCTTAAAAGTGAAAACAAAACCCCTAGGTCCACCTAAGTCACATCCTTAATACCAAGGCATCTTTTTGTGGGGACACAATTCAACCCATCTCCTCTGGCCATTAGCAGTTACCTTAGTTCATCCAGCTACAGCCCCTGGGATGCTCCGTACTAAGAGGGAGTTCCTGGGTAAGCTTTGGCAGCCGTGGGTTCCATTTCACATCTCCCAACATTCCCCACCCCCTGCCTGTGTCTCAGATGCTATGATGATGCTGTCTATTACTTGTAACCAAAACGAGTCTTTAATAAAACCGAGTTTCTTTTATTTTTTTCCCCCCATACATTTGCCTTGTCTTAGAATTAAGACTCCAAGAGACTCAAGATGCCTCAGAAGTTCCTTTTGTAGGAAGCTGAACATCTCTCTCATGGGCTGGCCCTGTGTTATTTTTCTTTCTTCCTGTCACAGGATAAGTCGACTGTGCCTGAGGCATCCCAGAGAAGCCTGAAGTAGAGTTGCCGGTGCGTGCGGACGAGGCCTTCAGCGAGGCCACAAAGAAATCCGAGTTGGAACACAGCGTTCTTTGAGCCAGCCTTGCGAAGGCCGCCTGCAGTGAGGCTGGCCCTGCCTGAGTCATAGCTGAGTGGGAAGGACTGGGGCCAGCTGTCCTCAGGCTGACTGGGGTTTGCATTTCTCTGCCAAAGTCACACTTCAAGCAAGTGAGACAGTCCTGAGTTGTTAGCCGGGGTCAGAGTCACAGGGACACTCAACACGCTTCCCTCTCCCCAGCCCGCTTCTCCCGCTTCTCCCTTCCCCACTGTCTTAGGGAAGGCACATTGCATTCTGACTGTGTGCAAAGAGAGTCTATGTTCTGACACGATCGCCTCCCATAACTGCAATTCTATTCATTCCATTAAAAATATTTTGCATATCATTATGTATATTCAATGTGTGTTTATTAGCATTAGTGTGTGGTGGGTGGATTTCCCCAGCTTAAAGATTCCTCGATTCCTCCCATCTCTCTCTCTCTCTCTCTCTCTCTCTCTCTCTCTCTCTCTCTGGCCCCTCCCTGATCTCAGGAAGCCTCCTTTGCAGCCTAAATGAAAACCCCCAAAGTACCCCCAACATCTTGGAACTATTTAAGATCCAAAGCTTGCAGCATGTGCTGCCTACTACCCCTGTCTGAGCCCCAGGCTTTCATGGACACGGGGACAGGCATGGATACCTGCAGCCTTCACTCCTTCAGAAGGGAGACCCATAGCGACCACCGGGGACTTAGAAGCAGGTGGTGGCGGTTAGGGTGGAAGGAGCTGGCAAGCTTTCGTGCCACTTGTGTCCCTTAAGGTCTCCTAACCCCTGCCTGTGTTCCCAGCATCTGATCCTTTAAAAGGCCTGATCCTGAGCTCAGGTAGTAAATCAGTGCTTGGCACCAACACCGTCCCATTAGCCAGACTTTGACCTCGACTCCCAGGCTCATGCCTTGTTCCCTAAGCCTTGGGGAATTTCAGGTTTTTCTTCCCCTTCCTCCCTCCCCTTTCCTTCCTCTCCTTCTCCTCTTCCTCCTTAGTGAGGTGTGTGTGTGTGTGTGTGTGTGTGTGTGTGTGTGTTGATTTGACTACAGTGCTTGCCCAGCAATCTCCAGTTATCTGTCTGCCTCTGCCTCCTCAGTACTGGGATTACAAGCGTGTGCCCCCGTGCCTGGTTTTTCCCCGTGGGTTGCAAGAATTGAATTCAGGTATTCCTGGTTGTTAAACAGATACTTTACTCTCCAGCCCAAGTTTCCATTTTTTTCTAATAGCCCTGTCTTCTGACATAAAACCCCTTAGACAAAGCTCCAGTTGGTTTTTAATGTCACTGTCTCCCAGTGACAAGGATCTCAATGAAACACAGACCAAAAAACAGGGATTTGACCCTAGATCCACAGTCCCTCTCCCACCCGAGGCTTCAATGAGATGGGGGAAGGGAAGGGCTGCCTCCCCAATTCTCACTCCCAGCTCTTCCTATTTTGCCAGTCTTGCTTCAGTGACCTGGCACTGTACCCCAAGACCAAACAGACCCGTGGTCAGCACTGAGGTCAGCTAACCTCACTGCTGCTTCAACCGTATTCTCTAGGCAATGCATCCTTGAGCGCTGGCTGTCAAGATGATTCCCAGGGTGGAAACACACAGAGAGGACCCTGTTGCTATCCCAAGACTTCTGGACTTAAAAAACAGGCAACACTCAAGGAGGATGGGGAAACTGAGGCACCTCACTGTGGACCAGTCAGAGGTGGGATCCAGACTGAGATGGTCATGAAGGACATGTGCCAAGTACTTATTTAGACCAAGCACTTGAGGTGCGCCTCTGTTCTTAGTGTGGTGTCCAGATGGAACTTAACCAGATATACAAATACTGCCGGATGGAGGAGCGCCATGATGGAGCCAGGGGGCAAGAACAGGGGCTTCTAACTCTCCGAGGAACCCAAGGTTGATGAAGCCCAGCGAATGTGCCATGCACCTGCAAGACAGCATCTGCCCAGCTGAAGGGGTGACTCCACGGTGTTCCACCTTTTTCCTTTCCAACACACATCAAGCTGCACATGGTGACAGGTTGGACCAGACGATTTGTGGTAGGGACAGTGTGAACTGGATGGCATAGAAACAGGAACTGGCTTTATCTCTCTTTCTCTAACCACGGCGGCGCTCACACACGTAATCGGATTTCTCCTCCCTTGTCTACAGCCACACCACTCTGAATGTGTCCCGTCTCCTCTGATTTGCCCTCCTTGGGCAAATACTCTCACAGGCAAGATTCGGGGTTTCTTTCCTCAGCTGTACTCCGGAAGAAATTCTACCCTTCAAACATGAGACTTCAGATATTAAAAATATGAAGATTATCAACTCAAAACTACCCCAAATTGAAACTTTGAGTGTGGTATGTGGTTCAAGGTGAATTTCCTTTGCTCATCTTGGGTTTGTCTACAGGACATGGGGAAGAGGGTGTGGTCTACAGGGCATAGGGTGTGGTCTATAAGATATAGGGAAGAAGGTGTGGTCTACAGGGCCTAGGGGAAAGGGATGTGGTCTAACTATTCTTTCCTTACCCATTTGATGCCTCTGGTGGTTTTAGCAACTCTAGACTAGAAGGGAAATGGGTGGAAATTAGAGGGAAAGAATAGAAACCTTTAACTCACCCATTTTCCCTTGAACGATATTGGCAGGCACCAATGCTCTTGATAGAGCAGGCCTTCCTATGCTGGCTGTCACTAGGAGGTTTCTTCTGGTACCTTTCCTCAAGGCAGTCTCCTCATATGAGCCCTGTGCCCTCTGCCTGACCTCCTGCAGTCCTCCCACCCCAGAACGCCCACCAGTGGACTCCCTTTGCCTGTCACATCCCACCTAACCCCGCCCTCCTCCGGGAAATCAGCTTCCCTCCTGAGACACTCACACACAGTTACCACATCCCACGGTGACATGGTGATTGCCGGCTGCTCATTCATGGTCCTGCCTTTGGTCACAGGATTGAACACTCCAACCTCCACCTACATCCAGGGTTCTGGGGGCGCTGATTTCTCCACTCATTTCCATCCCAGGGCCCTCATGCTGCACTCCCCCGGAAGTTCTGTTCGTGGGCCCCACTAAGAAAGCTTGAAAGTTTCCCCAGCTCAGCCATTACCCAGAAAGCTCACTGCTGTGTAGACTGTTGCACGTGCCCTCAGTGCTGAGAGACTGTTTTAGGAATGCTGTCATTTGGCTTGGGGAAAGGCCAAGCCTCTCTGCCCATGGCATCGAGGACAGAGGCACAGGTCTCCATCGCTGGGCTGGCAGCTTCCACTTCTTCCAAATCCTCTTTTTCTGGTGAGTTCATCTTGTCTGTACGCCCGAAGAGAGATTTGAGGGAGTAGACTGGAGGCCAGAAGCCGCTACAACGCAGAGGTGTCCCTCTCCTGGGACTGCTGCTGCAATCCTGTTTGCCTCTGTGCCACCTCCACAGAGCAGTAAGCCATGTCCCTGCAGTGTGTGTGTCCAGTCCAGACCTCTGCTTCCTGAAGCCACTGCTTCTGGAATAACCCAAAGCCTGGGGCTGGGCTGGCGACTGGCGAGTTGGGGACAGAGAGTAGGTGTCTGGCTCCAGGAAAGAGAGCAAAATTCGAATGCCAGGCAGGTCAAGAGCCCTAAAGGGGAAATGTGACAGTAATTTAGGAGGAAGCTGGCCTTCTCTTCCTGGGTCATGACCACTCCCTACAGTCTCTGTTGAGGTCACTCCAAGCAGAAAATTGTATCCGGCCCCGTCGTGGAGGCACAAGCCTAGCAAAGTGTTCGGGACAGCTTTATTTAATTCCCTGGCCATATGGAAATGGCCTCCGCAGAATGGGTTGGAAGCCACAATTGCATTAGCCGTCTGGAGCTCCCATCAGCTCAATCAAGCCATAATCAAGGATCTCCTGTGATTGTCCATTATCTGCCTCTCAGCCGGAGAGGCAGGCTCTGGAGGGAGAGTGATCCGAGGGCTCCTGGCACTAATTGCAGGCTAGCCTGCATCTGAGTCCCTCCTGCGGCTGTCAGGAGCCATTGTGGCCTGCCCCAGGACATCTCACCCATTTCCAGGCAGGTGACCCTGAGCAAGCTGGGCACTCAGCATAGAGTCCACACAGATCTATCCGAATGCGGCTTCCGAGGTGGATGAGGTGAGTTACATGTGACTGTTTACATTGGAAACACCTTAGGGTGCCGGGGAAGGGCTATGGCTGGGCAAGCAGGTAATTCACAGCAGGAACACACGTAACATCTGGAGACGTGATAAAAACAGCCAGATGTGCACCTCATGAGAGCTTCGTGGAGGGAAAGTGGGCACAAGAATGGAAGGGAGGCAGGAACTACAGGCACCAGCCACTCCACTGAAGGGCCGTCACTGGGGTAAAGAGAACAAACCCTGTCACCGTCAGGCTCCGGGTGACTTCCAGCATGATTTCTGTCACTCATGTGTGATGTGTTCAGTTCCTCCTGCCCAGTCTTTTCATACTTCTCTGCCTGGTTCCCCATCCAAGTGCTGTAGGTCCAAATTGCATTTGGTCCCCATTTCCAAGTTCAGCCTCCAATGTCAGAGCTGCCACTAAGCCATTTATATTCACCCCAGGGAGATGGGATCTTTCCCTCCCCTTAGTTCCCACTGCACTGTTTCAACCTTTCTTCCAGCTCCCTGTACAGTGTCCGGTGTGTGTGTGGAGCAGAGAGCTCCTTGTGCCAGGAACCACCTTCGGTTTTGTGTTTCCACTGGGAAATGGGACAGATTACACAGAAGATGGGAAATAAAGCGATCATATGTGGACTCCCCACCAGAGCAAATGGTCATTACCTTCTTACTACATTTGCTCTACTCTGAAACACAAGGGCAAAATGGGCCTGAGAGATGGCGCAGTGAGAAAGGTGCTTGCAGTAAAAGCCAGAGGACCTGAGTTCAATCCCTGGAGTACACAGTAGAAGGAATGACCCAACTCACAAACGTTGTCTTTTGACCATCACTGCATTTGTGTGCCAGGACACACACACACACACAGACACACACACACACACACACACACACACACAGAGAGAGAGACAGAGAGAGAGAGAGACAGAGAGAGACAGAGAGACAGAGAGACAGAGAGACAGAGAGACAGAGACAGAGAGAGGGAGACAGAGGGAGACAGAGAGAGAGAGAGAGAGAGAGAGAGAGAGAGAGAGAGAGAGAGAGAGAGACTACATAAAGAAAATAGCAACAACTCTCTTGAAAACACAGCAGATCAAGTTGGGATCACAATCACCTTAGTATAGCTGTTAAGAGAACACAAGGCTGGCAAGTGACCCTGGAGTCACTCTTTGAGCTCAGTCCCCAGTACTTCTGGGTATTAGCCAGTTGACTGAAGAAGATAAGATACTTGAACTCTGTGCTTTAGCTCCTGCCTCTGCAAAAACTGTGAAATATGGTTGCACAGAGTCAAGGAGTTAATGGATCCAGAGTGTTACAATGGCGCTCCCCTGGCCCACAGGAAGCCCTTGGTAAACATTGGCTGTTACGTCTTCCATTTCTGACTCTACTTCCCAATGCTCCTCCTCTGCCCACAGAGCTAGCAAATATATGTACTCTTTAATTTGCATAATGTAGTTAATTAGTGTCCTTTGAGTCAGAAATAAGGAAAGCCTGACTCTAAGCCTGCCCTTGGAGAAGGCCATGAGTGTCTATAGCTGGAAAGTTCAGTGGCAAGGACCAGTCCAGGATTCATGGATGTACCAGTTCACCTGCGTCATCAAAGACGTCATCTTAACACCTGCCTCCTTCCTCCGTGATGACGTCTTTATTTTCTGGAAGCTTCCCCTTATAGTAGCCAACAACCTTAGGATCACTCTCTTTGTTGACCATGTGCAAGGAGAGAGGGAACCACTCAGGAATTACTCTAAAAAGAGAAAAAGATAAAACAAAAACAAAAACAAAAACAAAAACCTTTGTTTCTCATGGTCTAAAACAGTTATTGTCACCATTCATGAAACAAACGTTATGGCCAGGAGGTGGGATCATAGAGGTAACGCACGCCCATCTGCTGGGAGGTTAGACCTCTCCCAGGTCACAAGCTACTCGAATTGCTGGGCAGAGCTGCACAAACCTGTAACAGGATGGGGAACGGAAGGAACGCAGGAGGCAGCGAGGTCCTCGGACTTAGCTCTCCATAGTTCTTTTCTCCTCAGTGTTCAACCTCATTTTGAGATCTGTGTGTTCCACATTTGAAGGTTACTCCCTTTAGCTGACGAATAACCCCCTGCTGTGTGAGAAAGTTTCCATTTATTTCGGCCATTTCATTACTGACGGATTCTTCGTCTGTTTGGTATTTAGACAGGACGACCCTGGCTCACAACTGCTCTGTCGCAGCCTCTTCTCCTCCCCTTCCTGATTTCGTTTTATCTTAGCACTGCAACCACACTACAGTCGGCCGCTGTGTGCACCGGAGAGGCCTTCTCTTAGACCGTCTCAGTCATTCTCACAGGCGGGCCTGCCGGGTGATTTTGGGTCCTGCGAAGTTGACGCCTTACATTAACCATGCAAAATCTGACTTCCTAATGGAAGATACAGCACAATCTGGAAGAAATTTCAAAAGGGTGTATTTGTCCATCCATCCATCCATCCATCCACCCATCCATCCCACAGCTCAGTGGAATTTTACCCAATACTGTTCCCACCACTGCAGATGCACCGGGAGAATGAAATCCTTTTTCTCTCTTCCTCCTCCTTTTCTTCCTCCTCTTCTTCTTCCTCTTCCTTATGTAACCTTACATTTTAATGAAGGGAGATAATCAGTCTGTGAGCTGATGAGCGCAATGAGCGCAGTGAGCGCAGTGAGACACAGCATATTAGATACTGGGAAGGAGTGTGGAGAGAAGTAAAGCAGGGAAGAAACCAGAATAGGAATTTTGACAGTTATCTGTGAATAGGTATGCCTTAGGGAGGTGCTGGTTGTAACTTTAGAACAGTCATTTTATGAGCCTCAGGAAAAGACCTAAGGAAGCCAAGAGGAAGGCACAGAAGGTGGGAGACTGAGTAACAGGGTAGGAACAGTTTGAGTTTAGGAGGCCAGTTTCAAGCCCGTGAAATCAAAGGGCTATGGGAAAAAAAAAATACAGGCTGCATCCAGAAAGTGCTAACAGCAAAGGGATCCTCCTCAATAATTCTAGGTTGATTCGGAGACTAAACTGTATCACTGTCAGCTGAGGGAGACTGTCAGCTGAGGGATGAGATGACTGTCAGCTGAGGGAAGGCTGTCAGCTGAGGGATGGCTAAAGCACGAGACTGGGTGCTTTACCTACAGGAATTCAGGGCAGCAACAACAAACTAGCAACCAGCCCAAAAGGACCAACTCATGAATGTGTTCTATTTGATCTAACAATGGGCTACACCAGGAGCGGAACACACTTAGACAGCATCCCAGATTCTGTCCATCATTTAATAGGTACATGATCTCCACAAGGTACTCCCCGGCATCCCACTGTCTCTTAGAGGCTTGTCTAATTGGTTGGTGAACAGCTTGAGTCTTAGGACACTCTATCCACGAGGTTACAATTGATAGGAAATAGCTACACACAGTCACGACAGGTCAAGATAGGTCAGTGAAATCAGATCTCACTGCAAGCCTGGGTGAAAGTTCATAGGGAAGAAAGAAGTGCTCAGATCCTTGATTTCAACAGATCCCTTGGACGGACCATGGGCTAGGACAAGACTGGAGAAGCTGTAACTCTGGGCAGGAAGCAATTGCTAAGAGAAAGAAATGGGTCTGACTTGAGTTGTTGAGTCGGGGGTCGGGGGGGAGGCAGGAAAGGAGGGGTGAGGTGAGGAGAGGAGATTAGTTTCCAATCACCTGGTTTGAGTGACTGGGATCACTGGGAGGCTTTTACTTATGAGGGGTTAGAGAAGGAATAATGTGTCTGTGGGGGAGTTCTGGGTTCTCTTCAGACCTGTGCAGTTGGAAGTACTCTAAGGTCTGGCTGCGAAGCAAGTTGATTTTAGAAGACAGACTCCGAGTCTGGAGAGAAAAATTTCAGACCCTTGGAAGTTGGAGCCACAGGTATAGATGAGGTAGCCTGGATAATATACTTTTCAAAGAGAAACCACATGGACACTACAGTTCCGAGTGGATCTCTGTTAGAGTTCAAGGCCACTGTAATCTATAGAGAGAGTTCTAGGTCAACCAGAGCTACAAGATGAGACCCTATCTTTAAAAATGTTTAAGTGAGAGTTATCAAAAGACCCAGCGGTGTCCTCCGAGGTATTTACCGGAAAGATTCTAAGTCAATGTATCACAGTGTATCAGTGCTGACTGCCACACCGTTCACAACAGCTACTCTATAGAACTGAGATATGTGTCCATCAACAGTGAAAGGGATAAAGAAAATGTATCCATTATCCACAGGCAACGGAATTTCTTTTTGACCATTGTCAGAACACCGTAGAAGAATGGAGTCCTATGAGGAGAATTCTTTGTGAGAAAACCCGAGTCTTGTCACCTCAGTTTCTTTAAAACATGGAGTTATTCTTGGGATGTGTTTTTGGGCTCCTCCCAGGTGTAGTGGGTAGGAGAGAGTGTACTTCAGATTACTCATTAGTGCTTGCAGTTGCTCTTAAATTAAGTGTTTAGACTATCCTTTATGGTCCTCTACAGAAAACTATATATGGGGCCCGTCCTTGTGATTTTTATACAGCTCGAAACTCATGAGAACTTTATTCATATGATTCTTCTTAACCGTCAGAGTATAAATTGTCCGGAGCTCTGAATAAAGTTGGTTGTTGCATGAGACCTTAGCCCTCCTCATTTATCGGCTCCATTCTCCCAGGTCCCACGGCCTCTACAGTGGCAAACACACCGGAAAGAAGGAAGTTGTGACATTGGAAGGAAAATGGACGCAGGTGGAGGTTATCATGATCCATCACTCATCATCCACTCAGGCATGGAAAGACGAATATTACATGCTTTGTCTCATTATGGATCCCAGAGTTTATATAGCTCCATAAAATCGTCCATTTGCCACATACATGGCCTGAAAACAGAAACTAAATGGGCTTTGAAGGGGATGATTGGGAAGGCAAAGGAGAGAAAGGGGAGAGGGCAAACGGAGCATGCGCTGGAAGTACATGCTGCACTTACCCGAGAATGTCCTTCTGAAACCCAGCACCATGTGCAGGGGCTACACTCCAGGGGGAACGTGCGTTAAATAGCTGTGAATAAGGCATGAGTTTGAGGGCTTTCTACTCATTAGCCGGCTGACTTCTCACAGGGACCATTGTTATCTTTGCCTTAATGATGAAGAAGTAGAACCGAAGTATAAAGAACTTTCCCAGAGTTTCATAGAAGATACACGCATGCTGCAAACTAATGATATTTTATTTTAAAATAATGAAACACAGGTTCTTTTTTTGAGACTATACTTACTATGGCCCCCGACCTTCCCCTTTCCTCTTTCCAATCTTCCCTGTGTAATCTCACCATACTCTTTTTCAAATTCATGGCCTCTTTGTAAAATGTTACTGTTCTTAATAAGTGTGTGTGTGTGTGTGTGTGTGTGTGTGTGTGTGTGTGTGTGTTCCTAAACACATTAACTACAACCTGCTCAGTCTGTATAATGGTATTTGTGTGCATATGTTTTTAGGGCTGACCACGTGGTATTACGTAACTAATTCTCTCTCTCTCTCTCTCTCTCTCTCTCTCTCTCTCTCTCTCTCTCTCTCTCTCTCTCTCTCAGAGTTCCTTAGTTGCCTGAAGTTCTTTGTCTAGGGCTGAGATCTCCTGAGCTCCCTCTCCGGTCCCCATCTACATTAACACATCCATTGGTGTTATTCTCATTCAGGTTGTCCTTAGGGGGCCTGGTTTAACCTAATAATTTCATTCTGAACTCTTGGGAAGAGACTGTGGTGTACCTCCCCCCCACCAACTGTAATCCCATCTTCACTCCGGAAACTGAAGTAGGCAAGTGAGTTCAAGGCCAATCTGATCTGCAGAGTAAGTTCCACGACAGCCTGGGTTACAGAGTCCTTGTCTTCAAACAAACAAACAAACAAACAAACAAACACCATTGGGACCAATGCTAGGTCTGAGAGGCAGCCGCTTTTGGCCCCACCCCAGGAGAGGATCAGACTGGTAGTTTGTAGATAACCTGACAACCCAGAGGGATTCATTCTGACACACATTCCATTTCTTAAACGGATATTTACAGTTTTCCCCCAAGCTCCTGCATGGGCCCGGGGAAGTCACATGGCCTCTCCAGCTCTCTGCTTCACTTCCCAGGAACAGCCTAGGCCTAGGCAGGCTATGCAAACACAATAGCAGGGCACTGGTGGGAAGGGACAGGCACCCTGGAGCGTCACCTTCCTCCCCCTGCATCCCGCAGCCGCCAGGCTCACACATGCTACCACCACCTAGGAGCATGCAACCTGCTCTCTTCCGAATTATATTTAATACATGCAAATGCATGATTAATATTTTCCTCCACTGATTCTGATTTCATTCTGTTAGTGATTATACTGATGGCAACAGTTGAGGGGATTAAAAATCCCGTTTAATTCACATTAGATTTTTTTTTTAAAGCTTTGCTGATAAATTTTAAATGTCAAGTGCCTTGGCGTCTTCTTCTAAATGCAGAGGCCAAATAAGAAGGCCAACAGTAGTAGTGGTGAGGTTGGAAACAGCTAGAAAAATAGAAGATTGATGAGATCGTCACTTTTCACCTACCCCATCAGCACAACACAGCGCTACTATCTACTACCGGAAGTGGAAGCTGACTGTCCAGCCCCGCCCACTAATGACGCGTGCTCGCTCAATCCTCAAACCTCTTAGTACAGCATATCCGCACCCCGCACCCCCGACTGGTCTTTTTGTTGAGTTCAGCATTTGTTTTGTAAGAGAAGGCAGAGCAACCGCACACCACCTGTAATTCCCTCATATTTAGCCACTTCCTTCCCATCTCAAGTTCAATACCCCAGATGTGCTCTATACCTCTGAATGGAGGCAGAGACGGAAATGATAAGTGGGTATTTGAGAAATGAGAATCTTTAGATTTTGGTTTGTAGCTCGTCCTCACATCCAGGAAAAGAAAAAAAAGGCTGAGAGGAAACACTTAGGGACAACGGTGTAGAGACAAAGACGGGAGAGAGGAACCCCTCTCGGAGCCTCCCTCGCTGCTCTGTGGTCCTCTCTCCAGCCTGGCTGGTTTCTCTGAGGCTCTCTCCTGCACTTCTGATGTACCTCATAACATCCAGGTGAGGGGGGAAAGGGGTCCCACAAACTGTCATGAGTGAAATTTTAGGGCCTCAGGTGCGCTTTATCCACAGCACTACCCAGCCAGCACCACACCAGTACCAGACCCGATTGCCTCCATTTGGTGTCATGGTTAGTTGTGTAGGGCATCCGAGCCCTACCATTGTGGGGAGTGCACAGGACAAACAGAGGCACTCCCTCCTCCCTCCTTCCTTTCTGTATAATACCCTCCCTGTTTGTGTACCCCTGTGTGATGCCCTTCTTGTATG
Organism: Rattus rattus; assembly: GCF_011064425.1. Classification (NCBI taxonomy): domain Eukaryota; kingdom Metazoa; phylum Chordata; class Mammalia; order Rodentia; family Muridae; genus Rattus; species Rattus rattus. The sequence continues at coordinate 34,012,372 of NC_046154.1, forward strand.
TATAATACCCCTGTATAATATTTTCCCTGGAGGCCCACACCTTTAATCCCAGCACTCTGGAAGTTGAGTCAGGTGGATCTCCATGAGTTTGAAGCCAGCCCAGTCTATATATGAGTTCAAGGACAGCCAGGGCTACATACTGAGAAGCCATCACACAAAACAAAACAAACCACCTGGCTCCATCAGCACAGTTTGCTCAGAGCCTAACACTGTCACCTGTGTATGTTAATCAAAGAAACAATGTGATCAATGTTACTACCACCCGGACAAGTAAGAGTCTCCAGGGCTGAAAGTGGGCTCTGCACTGTAGACAGCTGGGAGTGGGGTTCCTAGGGACTCTCTAGGTGAAAAGCCTGCCCTGAGGACTACGGGACTTAGAAAGGGGGTGGAAGGATCTTGATTGGGGTGGCACTTGCATTGCTGCACCTGCCCTTCATCAGGATGGGCAGGCTTTATCTCTTTCCCTTGGCCCTCATTCTCTAGAAAGTTATGAGGATGCATTTTGATGACCCAAACCAAAACCATGACAGCAGTTTGGGTACCGCTACGTAGGGAATGAAATGCTCTTAGACACAGAGTGTAGCGTGCCACACAGCTGACCCAACACCCAATCCCTGGTGTCATCAGGCAAACATAATCCTCTTACCTTTCCTCTCTTCCTTCTGCCCTTCTCTCTCTCTCTCTCTCTCTCTCTCTCTCTCTCTCTCTCTCTCTTCTCTCTCTTTCTTTCTTTCTTTCTTTCTTTCTTTCTTTCTTTTTTCTTTTTTCTTTCTTTCTTTCTTTCTTTCTTTTTTGCCAAGGACCAGCCCAGCTTGAAGAGGACTTCCGAGAGAAGGAGGGTTTGAGAGCAGTAAAACAAACATCCCAAAGTCAAGTCCCAGATACAAACTATGTCCTTCCTGAGACAGCTTTCTAGGCAGTTCTCTTGGGGCAGCATTCTCTTGCAATTCTGAAAATTCTCTGGATAGCTCATTTCTTGCAGATCAAAAGCCCAGTCTTTTTTTAACATATCAATTACACCAAGCCCCCTTTTGATTATCCCATGAATATCCCATGATTCCAGTCCCTTGATTCTTAGAAAGAGATAGCAAGCACATCTTTTCTTTTTAACATTGCAAAAGAATTCAGAGATCTGCCTGCTTCTGTTAAGCACAGACAATAAGCTGGCTGGGTAGGACCCTGCCCTAAAATCACCATTTCTACCGTGTCTGGGCCTGGACCTAAATGTCTTCTGTCCCAGGCTGACCTTCCTTGAACTCAGGAATCTGCCTGTCTTTGTATCTTTCTGACCAGCTGGCTCATAGTGCAGCTGCCTCTGTTCCTTTAGATCTGTGAAGCTCCTTATATAATTCATATTTCATCCTTATATTTTGCATAGTTGAGAAATTACTCATGTTTTTAGAGTTCTTTCCCACAGCCTTGATGGGTGTCTTGAAAGTCTCAGCATTTACCATTTTGGTGAGATATAGACACACTCTCACCTCCCAGACTCTGATTATCATGGAGTATTAACCTTGACAGGGAGAGTATTCCCCAAAGAAGTAATGTGTACACACACATGCACACACACACACACACACACACACACACACACACACAAACAAGCCTCACACCCACCAACTGTCAACACTTGTGGTGGGCATGAGGCAAATGAGCCTCAAACTCACAGTGATCCTCCTGCCTCAGCCTGAGTTACAGGCTTATCGATCATACCCAGCTTGTCCTTTTTCTTACTGTGCTCTAGTAATAGCTGCCTTGGTGTCCTGGAACTTGCTGCTCCTTAACATTCCTCTTCTGTTCCCTGAGAGACTGCCTCAGAGGGTTCACACCATTGACTCCTTATGCTGCTGGTATCAGAGCCAATATCACTTTCTCAAACACTTAGATCATCCCTGACCTTGCCCCCAGAACCTGAAATGAGCTCCCGACTTGCACCACCATAGGCCAGAGTTTGGCTCTTGGCATAGTTTGTTCTTCTTGTCATCTGAAATGATCACACTCATTTGACTGTTGCCACTCCATTGCTCTGTCTCTCACCTGCCAAAGAATCAGTACAGGGTTCAGCCTCTGTGGGGGATGAAGTGGTCCCATCAACTGTCATTAATGAAGTTCTAGGACTGCAATCTACTTCATCCCTCGGGCCGGCAGGTACCCTTTGTCCATAGTTCTATCCATATGAGCACCAGGGTAGATTGTTGGTATCACGATTAGTTGTGTGGGGGCATCCTTCTTATTCCTCAAGTTCACAGTTCTACATCATTCAGTGCCTCATGCAATGCCCGCACATAGTAGGGCCTCAGTAAAGCTTTTGCTGCAAGGAGGGACTTACCCCATTGTTATTGGTAACAATCTACTTCATAGCAGTTCATTCAATAATGCTTATAGAAACTAGTAGGAAAAGTGAGACAGTTTGCATACCTAAATTGTGAAAGAAAAGAAATGTAATTTTGCTAATTCCAAGCTCCTTTTTTTGTGAACCAATGTGTATAAGTGGAAGCTGTAACAATGTTGCTCTAATTAGTAGATGAATTTGTCTATAATTAGTACATCAATTACATGCAGATGAAACTGCCAATATCCTTGAATGTGCTTTGTCCCCCCAAGACAGTCTTAACGTTCTTCACCCTCTCTATATAATTTTGTTTACAGGACTGCTTTGTTTAGCAGTATCTTAACTCATAAACAGTATAAAATTAAATATCAGTTTTGGACCAGCTGAATTATCTGTCCCAAAGCACTGAAACCCAGTTGCTAAATGACAAAATTGTCTCTGGATATACGATGAGCAGAGGACAGATTAGCCTAAGCTGAAATTTTATTGGGAAAACAAAAGGCTTGTTTATGTGTTTGTTTGTTTGAGACAGGGTATCAAGCTTGCCCTGCTCACTTCCAAGCTTGACTTCACTTGCTACCTGGAACAGGAAGACCTGGAGAAATAGCTCAAACAATGGGTCCTTGCCCTTAACGACCTGCTGACTGCCACGTCTGCTTCTGTAAAAATCTTGCTTGCCAAGCGAACCTTGTGGTTTTAGAGTATAAAATGAGAATACAAAGTGGAGCCAATATCTAAGCCTTTCAGGAGCTGCCCTGGCTTCTATCCCATCAGGGACAGTTCCTCTCTTCCACTCTCATTGGTGTGGGAGTGCTTCCCCCAGAAAGATTCCCGAAACACATAAACCTAGGTAGAAGACAGATGTGAAGAGCTCCGTTCAAAGTATCACTATTCACAATGACCCAGATGTGCCGCGGGCTACAGACAAACCATATGTCCTGAGAGGTGCAGTGGAATAGTATCCAGTCTTATAAAGGACGGAAATTCGAAAACATTGTCAGAGTGGATGAATTACAAGATGCTGAACAGAACGAGCCAGTCAATAAAAGACAAATGCTGTCTGAGTCCACTGAGGATTGCCAAGTTCACAGAAAGAGTAGAACCGGGGATGGCCAGGGACTGGGGGAAGGGCAGAAGGTGAGCTATTGGCTGAGCAGAGTTTCTGACTTGCGCAATGAGAGCTCCTGGTGAAGTGCGGTGTAGGTGGGTTTATTTAACTCCATTCAGGGGTACACCTACTGAGGGCAGTTTTTCCTTTTTTCTTAACCGTATAGAAGTCTTAATCAGAATTAGAAACCAAATTCCAGCACCTCAAGGAAACAAATAACAACATATAGAGTAATTTTAAATAAAAGTAATATCAATGTAAACAAGATTCATTAGTCCATGCACAAACGCGAACCGGGTGGACGTCTAAGAGAATCTTCTGGCACTCAGTTCTCTCTTTGCCCCACATGAGTCCTGGGGATCCAGCAAGCTTGGCGGCAAGTACCTTTTCCTGCTGTGCCATTCCACCAGCCCCAACCTTTTATTTCAATGTATTTATTTGTTTGCTTGTTTATTTACTTACAAACAGGATTTCATGTGCCACAGGATGACCTTGAACTCAAGGAGTAGGCTAGAATGACCTTGAACGCCTTCCTGGTTTAATGGGATGTGGTGGGAGGCTGGATCTCAGTTAGGGCTTCATGCCTGTCACACGAGCGTTCTGTTGCGCCACGGTGACTTCCCTCTCTGATTGCAGGAGACTGTGCAGGTTTGATTCGCGGATGTTCTAGTTAAGGGATGTTCTAGTTAAGTGCGACTTTTCTCAACCTTGTTTTAATCATGTAGTTGGTTGGGATTTTTGTTTTGTTTCTGTTTGTGTTTTTGTTGTGGATTCTGAAATATTATTAGCCAAGCCTGGGAGTACTTGTATTTATTTATTTACGTTTTGTCTCCAAGAAAAAATAAAGTATCCAGTCAAAGTAAACCTTCACTATGACCACTCCCCATACCTGATTTTCCCACAATCTAGAATCACCCAGGAAGAGAGTCTCAGTGTGGGATTAGCTCAGGCTGGCCTGTGGGCATGTCTGTGGAGAACTGTCTAAATCACATCCACGAACGAGACAAGACCCAGCTTTAAAGTGGGCGGTACTATTCTACACGTGGTTCTTTCTTCACTTAGTATTATACTGTCGGGATTTTCCCAAGTTTTGCAGGTTTTTTGTTTAGCCCCTCAAAAATCATCATTATAATAGTTGTATAGTGTTCCGCTAAGTTGACAGCCAGAAGGAGCTGAATTTAAAGCACTCTTTACGTACAATCATCGTTAAGGCCATAAATTATGAGGCATCCATGGGGTTAAAAGGAGCGTGGTGTCAACTAAGACTTCTTCAGCTGAAAAAGACTTGGAACATAGTTACTAAATTGTAACCTATCAGGTCACTCCTGTGGGACCAAGTAGGGTGTGGGGACCTGGGTAAGTGTGACTGAACCTCTCTGAGCCACTCATCTGAATTGTAGCAAGGGTGAGTTTCCATTTTAGATCACACATACAGCAACACTAGTGAATTCCTATACACACCCCGATGACATTTAGAGTGGGAGCAGTCATTTGAAGGCAATTCTCATTTGGCCGCTGTTTCACTTTGGCTCCAAGAGTAGATTTTGTTCCTCTGCTATGAGGTTTTTAGCTCATTCTGTTCTCCTCTGCCAACCAGGAACACTCATCCAGCCTGCTTCACGGGGTAAGCTGGTTTGAATGAGAATGGCCCCCGACAGGTACATATGTTTGAATACTTGATCCTCAATTGGTGAAACTGTTTGGGGAGGATTAGGAGGTGTGGCCTTTCGGAAGGACTGTTGTCACTGGGGGATAGGCTTGGAGTTTCCGAAGGTTTGCCCCATCCCACTGTGCCCTTGCTTCCTCCCAGAGGTGAGCTCTCAGCTGGTTCTGCCCTCATGGACTCTCTCCTCTGAAAAAGTGAGCCAAATTAATCACTTTCTTTTGTACCTTGCTTTGATCATGGCGTTCTGTCACAGCAGTAAGAAAGTAACTGTGACACAAGGTCCCTGCCCACTCTTCGTTCATGACTCCACCTAGAACGTCACTCCCTCGGGAAGTCAACACCTCTCTCCAATTAAGTCATCCCCCTGCTATGCGCTCTCGGCATCCCACACTTTGTCTTCACATGTGTATCCCTGGTGCCCATACAGACTCATGGAAGTGTGTGACATTTGTCTGCCCTTCTAGGTGCAAACGCCATGAGGCCAGAGGTCCTGTCTGCTCATTCTACCCCAGTGTCTGTGAATGAAACTTCATCAGGGTTGGCTCTGAGCTGACAGGATCCAAAATGAGAGAGGAGGAAATAAGAGGTAAGGATGGCCCATTGAGACACCGTGCTCTCCTCTACTTTGGGAAAATTACTTTCCCAACTTTATTAATCAATAAAACAACGACTCGACTCACAACCTTAAAAGAAAAATATTTATTTATTTATTTATTATTTATTTATGTGTGTGCACCACATGTGTGTGCTTGGATACACATGCCTATGCATGAGCAGAGGCTAAAAGAGGGTCCTGGATCCTCTGAGCTGGAGTTGTATGTATTAATTGGACCTCTGGCTTGTTACCTGGATGCTGGATTCTGAACTCTGGTCTGCATGATCTTGCAGTAAGCTCCCTTCACCGCTGAGCTATCTTACCAACCCCTCAGCCCATGACTTATTTTAAAGCAGCCTGGCTCTATCTCCTTCACTTTTGTTTATCTCTTCTCTCTCTCCACCCACGTCATAACCTCACGGGTGAGAGGTCACGTGCACGGCAAGCGTTAGCTACCTCATTCTCAGACACAGGAGACCTGACCAAATCGATCTTGAAAATGAACAAATATGAAGGCCTCAGGTTTCCTGACTTCCGGACTTCTTACAAAGAGGGATTGAAACAGCGTGGCTTCCTTACCTGGCACAAAGACATTTATACCCGTAGACTAGAGGGCCCTGAAAGAAACCCTCTCAAATGGTTGTCAGAGAGGGTGCCATGCCAGTTAAGCACCCAAAGAGCCCTTTTCACAAATGGTGTTATGTCCACTTGTGACAGGATTAAAGTGAGACACATACTTACCTGACCCCGTATGTGAAAGGTAACTCAAGATGGATCAAATGTCCAAATGTCAGAAGCAGTCCCAGAGGGAGAGCTTTGTACTATTGGACTGGGCAGTGCGTTATTTGATATCAGGCCAAAGGAAAGGGAAGGAAAGAAAACAGCCTGGACTTCATCAAGGACAGTGCTTCCACATGGCAAAAGACGCGACAATAGCATTGAAAGACAAAGCGCCGAATGGAGAAGTGTTTGCAAATTATGTTTTCAGTCATGACAAACTATTGGGCTGGAAGATGGCTCAGCTGGTGAAGGGCTTACCTTGCAAGCATGAGGACCCAAGTTTGAATTCCCAGAATCCATGTAGAAAGTGACTGGCATGGTAGTGCACACCTTTAATCCTGGCACTGGGAAGACGGGGACAGACAGATCCCTGGGACTCACTGGCCAGCCAGTGTAACCCCCTTGGTGATCCCAAGCTCCTGAGAGCCTGTCTCAAAAACACCAGCGTAGATGTCCTCTGAGTCATGATAAATGAAGTCATCCTCGGACTCCCATGTTCATGCACATACACAAGTACACAACCACACGCACAACACACACACACACAGAGAGACGCACACAGACCCACACACACATACACACATGTGCACGTGCACATAAACATGCATGCAAATACAAACGCAGATACACACACATGCACACAGACACATATAGACACACACACACACACACACACACACACACAAGTCTTTTCAAAAAGCAAACAACTAAGTGTGTAATTACCGTGCAGTCCCCTAAACAGTGGGAAGCAGGTCTCCTCCCACTGACGTCCCTATTCGAATGTTTGTAGCTGCACCCGTCCAGTTGCCCATCAATGGACAAGGAAATGAACAAGATGGGCTGACTCTACACATGTAGACAAGGGGAAGCTCTTCAGCCTTAAAAGAGAAGGAAATTGACACAGGCTATAACACGGATGGATCTCAAAAACACCACACTAAGTGAAATGAGGTGTTCAAGAAAGGGGGAATGTGTGGGCTTGACTTCTAGGAGGTTGCCTAGAGCTGTGAGACTTGGCCTCCCTGGTAGCCTATTGGCTAAGAGTCTGAGCTCTTACCAGGAAGTGAAGGCTACACAACCGGCTGAATGTACTGAATCCCGCTGAACTGTACACTGAAAATTGTTAAGATGATACGTTTCGTGACATTTAAACGTTAATCACATGTATGTAGGTGTGTCTGTGAATGTGGGTGCCCCCACCAGAGTCCCTTCGCTAGAGGTAGAGTTACAGGTGGTTGTAAACTGCCTGGTGTGATAGCCTAACTTAGGCCCCAAGTAAGAGCAGCAAACGTCTAACTGCTCGGCCATCGCCTCAGCTCCATGTGTGCACAAAAAAAAAAAAAAAAAAAAAAAAAAAAAAAAAAAAAAAAAAAAAAGAAAGAAAGAAAGAAAGAAAGGAAGAAAGAAAAGCATTCTTTTGTTATATAGTCCAGGATGGCCTCCAATTCACAATCCTCCTGCCTCACCCTCTCTGATGCTGTGATGCTGAGGTGACAGGAGTATGCTGTCATGCTCAGGTGCTATGTCATGTAGGTCTTGTCCCAATTAAGAATATATATTATCGGGTTGGGGATTTAGCTCAGTGGTAGAGCGCTTGCCCTAGCAAGCACAAGGCCCTGGGTTCGGGTCCCCAGCTCCACAAAAAAAAAAAAAAAAAAAAAAAAAAAAAAAAAAGAATATATATTATCTCCATCCACACTATTTATATAAAGTATGAGTCCTGCACAGCGAGAGTGGTGGCTGGTGTGGATCCATAGCTTCCTGAGAGGATGAATGCCCCCAGAGTCCAGGGTTAGGAGGCGCCTTGGGAGCCACACTGTGGGAGAGTGTTGCAGATCGGCACTCAGGACTAGCTGAGCAGCGCCGTGCACAGTTCTCCACCTTCCCCAGGCCCCCTCCATCCAAAGCATGTCGCCGAGGTGTGTTCCACTTGCTCCTTAAAAGCATCTTTATTTCAAGCTGACACAGGACTCTTCCTCCACCCCACAGATCCAGTCTTGTCTGCTGGGTCCAGAGAGAGCGGGTCAAACTTCTAACTCTCCAGAGCACCCTTCATACAATGAAAGACAGGGCTCTGGGCACTGGGAATGTCAAAACCCCACCCTAGATACAGCTTTTCCTAGAGAGGGACGCTTTTGAGGTTAGACCATACTAAGGTGTCTCAAAGGAGTGTCTGATCCTGGCTTCCTTCAGACACGTATCAATAGCAAAACCATCACGGAAGCGAAAGCTCCCAGCAGGGACTGCTGAAGGTAGGGGACTTTGATTATAGAAGGCTGAGAATATTTAGTCTGGAGAAGAAATGCCTCCAAGCAAGACACTACCTGTCTTGAGAACTAGACTGCGAGACAGGAAGCCTTGATCTGGGATGTAAGACCATGGGTACACGTGATGGAAAGCACATCTCAGCTCAGTCACGCAGAGAGACACCAGAACTGCTTGGGCACCTAGCAACACATGAAGCAGTAAGTGACATACGTAGGAGTGCTTAGAAAATTGATCATCAGACCCCAAGGAAAATAGATTTATCTGTCAACTTGACAGGCCTACAGCCACCTAAGTCTTAAATGAAGGATTGCCCAGATCAGAATGGCCTGGTGGGCATGTCTGGGGGTGGGGGATTGTCTTGATGGTGAAGAAGGGCCCAGTCCACTGTGGGTGGCACCATTCCTAGGCGGGGGTTCCTGGGCTTTATAAGAAAGATAGGCAAGCATAAGCCTGGGAGTGGCTAGTAAGCTGCCTTCCTCCATAGATCTGCTTCAAGTTACTGCTTGATTTCCTGCCCTGACTTCCCTCAGTTATGGACTGTGACGTGATTAGAACATCATCCTATTGAATATCTCTTCTATTCACACCCAACACACACGCGAACACACACACACACACACACACACACACACGCACACACGCATGCACGCATGCTTTACTATGCTTTCTGACTTTGTCCATACCTGGACATAGAATATTCTAGAATTATTTCTGCTTTAATGCAGATATGCACAGACACAGCTAGTTTTTAAAAAATAACATGGTCAGAGAGACCCTCCCCCCAAGAACAATGAAGATTATTATCCTAATCTTGGGTACCTGCTGTATCAGGAATGAAAGTCTCTATTTCTGAAGACATTGGACATTTTGGTCACCGACTTGGAGAAATCAGCTGGCGCTGGCATTGAAGCCTCCCATGTGAGCACTAACACTTAAGAGTGTCAGAAGACGCTAGTCCAGCTGCCAAGGGTAAAGGTTATCATCAGCCTTCCCCAGCTGTAAAGCCTAAGAACCACGACAAAGACCAGACCAGCAGGGTAACCTCAGTGTGCAACAGCGGAACCTGTGTCTTGGGAGTAACCGACAGCTGTACCATTAGACCTAAAACCTGCTCAGCTGGAAAGATCTCATGCCTGATGCTGTAAACACAGCCAAGAACCTATAACCATGGGTTAGAGAGGCCCCAGGCCTAGAGAACCTACCTGTATCATGTTGCTAAATGAATATAGTTCGCAACTAAAGGCTTATCCTTTTATCCACAGATATATGCAGATCTCACTTCTCATCCAAGATCTCCTCTATGCAGCCAACAGAACCTGTTAGAGAGATCCATAATTGGCCCAAATGCAGAGACTCAGTGACCATGAGGCGCTTATCCCCACATGGGACATTTATAATACACCCTTCCAACACTCGGGGAACATTTTGGAAGAGAGGCTGGGAAGATCGTAAAAGCCTGAGGCCCAGGATCTGCTGTGAGATCCGGACAAAGGTGTTATGTCCGTGAACTCTCAAAAACATGGCTACTTGTATAAGACCGGCACGAGAACATCGACAGGCGACATGCCAAAATGAACGGAGGAAAATTCACAAGCAACCCTAGACGAAGAGCCTACAGATGAACAGGTACAGTCAATGACTGCTGAGAGGTGGAGAAAACACGACTGGGGGAGATGATCCCTAAATATATGAACATCCAGGCAACACTAACTGGATGCAGAAGCTGTGTGTGTGTGTGTGTGTGTGTGTGTGTGTGTGTGTGTGTGTGTGTGTGTGTGTGTGTGTGTGTGTGTGAAAGGATAATTTTGAAAGAAAACTATGATTTGAGAGAGGGTGTTGGGGGAACGCGGGAAGAGTTGGAGGGAGACGGGGTTTGGCAAAATCAAGTGTACTTACGCGTGGAATTCGAAATTTTTAAAAAATATGGTTTTTAAACCTACCATTATTGACAAGGCACCCTGCAGAGACCCCTGTCTTAGACTCTTGCTGGCTCGGGAGCACCTTCAAACCTGCTTCTTTACCTTGCTCTGCAGTAATAGCTCCTCCCTAGCTTCACCCTGGCTGCTGGTTCACACTGACCTTTTCTGCCTCACCATTGACTCCAACGCACTTTGGCAGTGTCCGTCTGAAATTTTGATTCAAACCTGATCTCAGCCTCTTGAGCTCTCTCTTTCCTTTAACTCCTTCCACTGATTGTCAAGGATTCTACTGTCCTCCCTGCCCCCAGCAAACCAGTAGGCTGAAAAATGACCATGCTGAAGGGAAGCAAACACTCCCGGCCAGAAGCGGGTCTTGTCAATCTGATTTTTAAATGACCGAGGAGGTTTGAGGACACAGAGGATGCAAAGATCAAGTGCAGGGGAGGAGAGTGAGCGAGCGGAGCGGCTCTGCCAGGGAGCACATTCGCAGGCTCAGAGGGCAGAGCGGTATTTAAAGTGAACTGGAACAAGCCTGTAACATCAGGTGCGTTCTGCCTTCAAAAATAACTGCCAGTTAGAAAGGTATATTTACATACTGATTCCACACTAACTTTGTAATGGGATGCGCTGCCTGCCTGAGACCTAACAACTGTCATCATAATTTTTTCTAAAAATACAGGCAGAGAAAAACACTCAGTGAATCCTTTGCTGGGAAGTGGCTACAAAAGACCCTTATCCCAGACCAGCAAATGCACCAGGATAAGCAGGACAGGAATATTGAAAAATATCTCTCAGCAGCCCTCACATAAAACCAGTCTACACCCACATAGTCTCTCTCTCTCTCTCTCTCTCTCTCTCTCTCTCTCTCTCTCTCTCTCCCTCTCTCTCTCCCTTCTTCCCTCCCTCCCCCCCGATTCACCCTCTCCCTTCCCTTCTCCCTTTCCCTTCCCTACATCAGCCTGTCCATCTGTCTGTCCGTCTGTCTGTCTGTTTCTGTCTCCTTTCTCTTTATCCTAGCCCCAAGCTTAGCAGTAGAGAGCCCTTGGGGGAAACCTCCAGCTGGCCACGAACCAGAAATAATGGATGAGAAAGGGGTCCCAGTGGCCCACCAGTTCCAAGACCCCACCGTGGGCTCCTGTCTGCCTCCCTCTCTCCTGACATTTCACTACCAAGGATCCCCCACGGCTGCAGGCTCCCGTGTTTTCTTCTTTCTCACCGTGGCTGGGTTTTTTCTGAACCCTCCCTCCCCACCCCAGGTTTGTCTCTGTGGATCCTACAGAGCTGATCCTTGGCGAGGCTGTCATCGCTCCCCGGCACAATATTAGCAATTTAAATGCCTCTTTGCCAGGCCTGATGGAGCTGATTCGGTTGTGATCCTGGGCATATGGATGGCATATTTGCCGCGAGCTAGGTGAGACGCGTCCCAGAAGGACCGCCGCCAGCCCCCCGCAGCCGCTTCCCCACCCGTTCGCTCCCGGTGGCCGGAGCCAGCGGTCCCTGCTGCCCACTTTGTCTCCACCGGGGGCCCCCGCTGCTGGGGGACAAATCTTTCATTCATGAACGGGAGCTTGTTAGGCCAACTCCGGACTCTAAAGCCACTTAATTAAATTGTGGAAAGTTGCTTGGCCCCTGTGGGAAATTTGCACACAAAGGCACCGGGGTCGGGCGCTCCCTCCAGCCCGGAGCCACACAACAAAAAACGGGCTACACCGCGCGCTCGCGGCCCCCAGCTCTGCGCCCCGGCTCCCCTGCCTCCCCCCGCCCCCCGCCACTGCTACGCCTGCAAAAGCGGAGCCCCTCATTACAGGGCGTTTGTTAGGGCATGTTTTCCCAGCGATTCACTGACGGGCCTTTCTTTCCTCCCTCGGCAATCAAGGGCCGCAAGTGGAGGCTGAGAGTCCTCCATGGCCTGATTGCTGAATTTCCAAAGGAAAGAGTGTAAACAGGTACATTGAAAAAGGCTCTTTTGAACAATTATGTAAACATTCCAAACACTATTTGAAAACTTTCACAGTGGAACCGTCACGTGGGGCATTCTTGTTTAATTGTGCGGGGACAATGCTTGCTGGCTGGCTACCCCAGCTGTCTGCAAGACCCTGCGAGGAGACCGCCATGGGTGTTCTGGCTCCCCTGGCCTTACAGAAGCCTGCCCCCGGAGCAGGGGCCTGTCCTCTTTCTTCTGCCGGGGTTTCTTCGGGATCTAGCCCAGTGTTCTGCCCATGGGGTGGGCTAGAAGTCCTCGACGCAAGATGCCTGTAGACGCTCAGTGGAAACTTCTATGCAGGGCAGGCTTTTCTTCAAAGCCTTAAAGATACCAAGCAACATTGTTGGCAAGGTTCCCCTCCCCATGGGAACGCCCCTGGCTCGACGTTCCCGCCTCTCTTATTCTGTCTCTAGTTTGCTCTCTCCTCTGCCTCTGTTTCCATGTGGCTTGGAGTCTCATGATTCGTTAACTGATTATACGTTGCTGGGAGTTGGAAGAGTTTAAGCCCCACATGCATATTGCTTCGTCTCTTACTTGCTGGGGACACCAGGGTTGCGAGCGGCTTTTCATGCATACTTTTTAATCATTTTATATCCAGTCTCCCAGCGTTTGGGATCCATCCAGCCCACAACTACTGTGCCTCCAGCTTTGCAGGGAATGCCTGGGCGAGCACTGTCAATCTGGAGACTGGGACACGGCTTGTTCAATTTTTGTTTCCGAAAGTCTAGTTCTTAAATGCTGGGGGGGCCGGGGGGAGAGGTCTAAATGTTTAATGAGAAGGTGAATTACACATATGAGGGTCATGGAGACATGGAAGATGTTTATGACAACAAAGTAAAGAAAAAAAAGGAAAGAAAGAAAAAAGGAAAAAAAAAAAAAACAAGCCATGAAATCCTATCTTCACCGTACCAGCCAGAACCCCCCCCCCAACAAACAAACAAACACCACCCAAATCTGCCAAAGGACAGGAAAGAACCAAGTAGAAATGAAAACACTTGTTCTGGGGGAATGGGAGTCTTTAATATCCATTTATTGGTTTGTCAGGGCAAGGTTTGGAAATGCTGGAAAACATGGCCGTGCACAGGTGGTTGGACACAAAAGCTCTCCCAGTAACGTGCAGAGAGGCATCCACACCACTCCGCGGCACCAACCATCGGTGCACAGGATTCAGACCAGAGCGTCGGGGCCAATTCCTCCACTCTAAAGAGGCGCTAAGGCTGAGTGGCTGTGGAGTCCCTAGAAAGCAAGCACAGAATCACCGCTATCAGATGGGTCAGAAATGAGGTCGGCGGAGAGAGCATGCTTGCTAGGGTAGTTTGAAGAGCAGGAGCCGGAAGGGAAAGTTCTTTCTTTCTATCTCCCAGACTCCCTGAATACAAGGGTCTCGGAATATACCTATCGCCTAGGCTTGTTTAATCTGACTTTATTCAGTGTTCACTCTACATCGGTTCCGTGCTGTAAGATAGGCACGGAAATCCACAGAATAATTTTGATCCCAACAAATGAATTCACAATCAAATGTAAGATTGGCACCTTTTTGAAAATAGAAAGATTATTTGTGTATGCTTGTGGACGTTTTTAATATACCAAGTGTGTGTGCGAGTGCCTTCAGAGGTCAGGGCTGAAGTTACAGGCCGTTGTGAACCACCTCGTGTGGGTTCGGGGAACTAAACCCAGGTCCTCAGGAGCGGATTTTAACTCCAGTGCTTTAACTGCTGAATCATCCCTCTGGCACCTAAAACCACCATCCACTAAATACACACAGGCATCCGTTGAATTTTGGCAGCCGTGTCAAGACAACTCTACAAGGGAAAGAGAAACTTTTCCATCAGTTATTCTGATACAACTGGGTACTGACAGCAGGAGGTTGAAGAGACCCCTTAACTCAGCCTCCCAGGAAGGCTGTGTCAAAGTGAAGCATGAACATAACTTATGAAGCTGAACTAAAAACTCTTCGAACAAAACAGATACGACCTTCATGACCTTGGATCAGATAGTGGCTTCTGCGCCGTGACATCAAAAAGGTATAAACCACCTGACAAAAACAAAAACAAAACAAAACAAAACATATACATCGAATTTGACCAAAATTCTAAATTTTGTGAGCATTGAAGGACTCTATCAGAAAGCAAAGAACAACTCGTGGAGAAAACAGAACCATTTGCACGTTTAATAAGAACATATGAAGTAAGGGCTCGAGAGGTGGCCCGGTGACTAAGAGCATGTACTAGTCCTACGGAAGCCCTGCGTTTGGTTGTTACCACGTACACTGCTCACAACGGCCTGCAACTCCAGCTTCATGAAGTTCAACGTCTCCCCCCTTTGTTGGTCACCCCTACACATGTGGTATACATTCACATAGTCACACACACATTCATAGAAGTAAAAATAAACAGTTTCTGCTGCCTGTATGTTCTTCTAGCTGGGCTGCCTTGTCTGGCCTCAGTGAGAGAGGATGCGCCCATCCCTGCAGGGGGCATAACCAAGGGGACCTCCACCCTCTCAGAGGAGAAAGGGAGGGAGAATTGGGGCAAGGATTGGAGGAAGGGGTGACTGGGAAGTGGGGAATGTAAATAAGATGTAAAATGAATAAATAAAAATACGTTTTAAAAAATCCAAATTATATAAAGACCCATCTAGTGTAACCAGGAACAGACAAGCAATGTAAAACTCAGCAAAGGGTCTGTGTAAGCATTTCTCCAGGGATGGCACACAGCTGCAGGTGAGCTCACGAGAGGAATTTAACCTCACTAAGGAAATGGATGCAGATGACACGCACAGAGAGATGCTGTTCCACACCCATCAGCATGGTCACAGCAAAAGAGATGGCGGGAAAGACTGATGGAAGTCGGGGTGGTGACACAGGACTGTAAGCCCAGCTTTGGGAAGTCTGAGGAAGGGGGAAGGAGGACTTCAAGGCCAGCTTCAGCTCTGCAGTAAATTCAAGTTCCATCTGGACTATGCGAGAGCCTGTCTAAAGCCAACGAACCAACCAAGATCACAACAACCACCGAAGTTGGTGTGAATGTGGAAAGGTTGGGGCTCACACACTCCTGATGGAGAGTATACCGGCTGGCTTTTTATTGTCAACCTGACACAAGCCTAGGATGAAGGAATGGCAACTGAAAACGGCCTCCATCAGAGTGGCCTGTGACAGCTCTTTGAGGGAACTTGATTGCCAATTGATATAAGGTGGCTCAGTCACTGTGGAAAGTGCCGCCCCTAGACAGATGGCCCCGGATTGTATAAGAAAGCCAGATAAAAAGGTAGAAAGAGGGGCCTGTGGTTAGACCACTTGCTGCTCTTCCAAAGGCCCAACCAAGTTCGACTCCCAGAACTGACATGGCGACTCACAGCGTCCCAGAGAATCTGACACCCTCTTCTGGTCTCTGTGGACACCAAGCATGCGTGCAGTACACAGATATGCAGAAGAGACATCCCTACATATAAAGGCAATTTTAAGGAAAGAGGAAGAGGAGGAGGAAGAGAAGAAGGAGGAAGAGGAACATGAGGAGGAAGAGGAGAAAGCAGGCAGAATAAATATAACTGAGATCAAGCCAGTGGACTGCATTTCTCCGTGGCCTCTCCGCTAGGTTCCCTCCTTAGTGTGCCTCAAACGTGGACTGTGTAACCTATGCGATGAAATAAGCCCTTTTCTCCCTCAAATTGTTTCTGGTTGTGGTATCTTATCACAGTCACAGACAAGTCATTAGAACAGAAAGGCAGCCTGGTGTAGTGATTGTAGGAAAACGATCTAGCCTTTCTCTCAAATAGTTCAATGCAGAATCAGTGTACGTACGACCTGACCATCGCACCCAATAAAAGCACACGTCTTCGCAAAAACCTGTATGTGATTGTTCCCAGAAGCTGTAGTCCCACGAGCTCAAAGCATACACAACCCAAAAATTCATCAGCTGAGGGACTAGCAAGCACAGTGTGGTGTACCTCTCCATCCATGGAGACATTATTTAGTCACACAGAGGAATCAAGTCCTGGTTTATACGAAAAGCCAGAGAGGAAAGGCTATATCTTAGGGCCAGAGAGATGGCTTAGCAGTTAAGAACACTGGCTGAGGGGGCTGGAGAGATGGCTCAGTGGTTAAGAGCACCGACTGCTCTTCCTGAGGTCCTGAGTTCAAATCCCAGCAACCACATGGTGGCTCACAACCATCTGTAATGGGATCCGATGCCCTCTTCTGGTGTGTCTGAAGGCAGCTACAGTGTAGCTGTACAATAAAATAAAATCTTAAAAAATAAATTTATAAAAAAAAATCGTCTAAGAACACTGGCTGAACCAGAGCTTCCAGGGACTAAGCCACTACCTAAAGACTATACATGGACTGACCCTGGACTCTGACCTCATAGGTAGCAAATGAATAGCCTAGTAAGAGCACCAGTGGAAGGGGAAGCCCTGGGTCCTGCAAGACTGAACCCCAGTGAACGTGATTGTTGGGGGAGGGCAGCAATGGGGGAGGATGGGGAGGGGAACACCCATAAGGAAGGGAGGGGGAGGGGTTAGGGGGATGTTGGCCTGTAAACCGGGAAAGGGATTAACACTCAAATGTAAATAAGAAATACTCAAGTTAATAAAAAAAAAAAAAAAAAAAAAGGACCCGAGTCTAATTCCCAGCACCCACATGGCAGCTCACAGCTATCTGTAGCTCCGGTTCCAGGGGATCTGGCACCCTCATACAGACATACATACAGTCAGAACACCAATGTACATAAAAAAAATCAATAATTTTTTTAAAAAGAAAGATCTGCATCTTATATGACTCCAGTTAAATGAAATGTCCGGAATGTGTAGGTTTGTAGACACATGGAGTGATGGTTGCCACGGGGCTCAGGAAAAGAGAAGGAAGACGAGTGCTGAAGGCGCTAGGAGGCTTTCAGGCAGAGGGGCACGAGGGAAAATGATGGGAGAGATGGCTATACAAGCTTGTGATTAATTTTTAGCCAATGAATTTGCAAAAGGATGAATGTTATGATGTGTGAATCATATCTCAGGTTGGTTTGTTCTTTAGTCTCTCTGTGCATGTACACATGTATGTAAAATGCATGCAAAAGATTTTTTACATGGAAGCAGTCATGCAATTTCTGTGGCAAGTGTTGGAAGGGTACCAGGCTCTACTTGAAGTCCCACCTGCTCACCTACCCCATTGCAGCCTCAGGAGTGCACCTTTGGCTTCTGTGTATCCCTGGCCTTCACAAGGGACCATGGCAACCTGAGTGACAGAACTTTTGAGCGTCTCCAGGATGGAAGGACAGAGAATTGATGCATAAGCCAGAAAGTTGGCTCAATCTGTGAGGCTATTGCGAAGTCAGACAACCCAGTCAGAGGAAGAGGGACTGGGAGGGGATTTCAATTCATCCTATGCAGATGTCAGCCTTCAAACATTGTGCCCAGTTGTGCCATGAGACCCCGGGTGGAGACTTTCCCCTCTGCACTCTGATTTTGCAGTAGCAACCAAAGTGGGTGGAACTAGACCCAGGTCCAGTGTTGCTGGAGAAGAGCCCCATGGGCTTGTTGCAAGAATTAATTTGATACCATAGGAGCCAATCCTGCTTTCAGATTGATTCCAGGTTATGGGTAGACCCCTGTCCTCTGGTTCCCACTCTGCTTTTAGACTGGACTTTGGTTCTAGGTATGAACCACTTCCTGTGGCTGCATCCAGATTCCAACCTATATTTCACACTTTCCCAAGTCCCATCTATCTATCCTTGGCCACCGTCCTCTGAACTCCAGCCTGGGCTATGAAGAGTAAATGGTGCCTACTGTCGGGTGGGCAGCCTGGACTTTATATCACACTTACGTTCAGGTAATCTGAGCTAGAGTCCATGTAGTTGGCTCAGACATCTTTGACCTCCTCTTCTCTCCCTGTCTTCCTTCTTCCTGCTCTGCCCATACTAGTCTCCTTGTAGGTCTCTGAGCAGGTCAAATGTGGTCCCATTTCAAGCCATTGTACATCTCCGACTGGAACAATCCTCCTCCTTACAGTAAGGACAACTCCTTATTTCATTTACTTATTTGTTCAAATGTGACATCATCACCAAGGTCTCAGACCTGGTTAGCAATATAACCTCTCCCCTTACATTCTAGCCTATGTCCTGCTTTGTGGTTTGGCTACGAGGTATTCCTCATCCCCAACAGCTTGTGTGTTGAAGCGTTGGTCCATTATCCTGGGAGGTTCTAGAAATGTTCAGAAGTGGGGTCTAGCTGGAAGAAGCAGATCCCTCCAGCTGGATCCTGGGGAGTATCTTTTGTTTCAGTCAGCTTCCTATCTGCCATCAGGTGGACAGCTCTCCTCCATTGCAAGCTGCTACCACCATGATGCTCAACTGAAGCACTTGGGGTAGGGACCGTGAATTGAGCCCTCAAAAAGTATGAGCCAAAATAAATTTTGTTCACAGCAAGAAAAGAATTTATAAGGGAGTGCCCGAGAAGTCCCCTTCTCTGAGTCACTGATGTACCTTTAGCACCTGGGGGAGCCTGGTAAGATACTTGAGACACACCTCTGACTAAATGAATGAGCATACAGCGGAAGGATGAATATTTGATCCCATTTGAACCCATCAGCCCTGGAACTAAGGAAGATTATGAGTTTTCCCCGTAGCTTTGGGGACCTTTGGGAGATCCCAGGGCCTTACTTCAAGTGGTCTCTTCTGCTCTGTATGGGATCCCGGTCTGGGTTTATGGGAGAGCATGAGGCCAGCTCAGGGCCATTGGGTCTGTACTGAAGGAGGAGCTGAAGAAGAGGTGGGAAGGTAGCCTTCCTGGAGGGGAAAGCTGAGCTATGTCATGGCACACCACAGCTCATGAGGAGGGGGTGGGATTCCTGTGTACCTATAACCGCAGCTTCAGCCGAAGACGGCGTGGCTTCTCCAGCCCCTGCGTTGTCCGCTTCTGATCCTTGAGCAGGTATTCTTCAGAAATTCTAGAGCCTGCAGCTAGGAAGACCGTACCATGGGGTAGATACACCAGAGCCAAATGGTTCAGAAGGGGGATGGGATAACATGTGAAGTATATCGGCAGCAGCCGTCTCATGGACAGACACACGGACGGGCTCCCACCTTCATTGGGTGAGGTATGGCGAGAGAGTGGACGCAGCAGGCCTGGAGGCTTGGGCTTCTGGCTTCACCACTTACCCTGTCCAGCATGAATGAACCCTATTGCCTCCTGAGTCTTTGTTTTCCCAACCGTTAAATGGAGCTAATGTACCCAACCTCCCGGGGAAGTCGGAGGAATCTCTAGGACTTGAGCACCATCAACTGAAAACTCAACCTCTTAGACTAGGAGATGTTTTGTGCACGTCACAAGCCAGGATATCACATGAATGCTGTGAGAAGAAGGGAGCCAAGGGAGACAGAGCTCGTGCTCTGTGTGCCTCAAGTCTATCCTCTGTGAAGTGGGGATAGCAAGAGAACGTCCCTCCAGGATTATTGCTCATGCCATAGATACAAAGCTTGGTATCCCACCCGGCACATAGGGAGCTGTCTTAGAGACTCGACATTACTGCTGTTGTATCAACCCCCTCATCCATCAGCACCATTTTCTATACATAATGAGGTAGTAGCAAGGAGCTATCGGCACACCTGCCCGTGCTTAAGCCACGTCGCCCACCCTTTCCACATCTGGATTCCCGTAGAGCAGGAGTGACTACCTTGTCATGTCAGCTCCTTCTGTGAACATCTGAACGGAGACCTGGTGTCGATTATCGTATGTAAAAACTACGAAGGGGCAGAATACTGTGTTACTTTTCCATAGCAAGAAGCACTCGCTGACTCACACCTGTCGGGGTTGGGTCAGGAAAGAGAAAGCTGTGGAATACTTGATTTAATAAGAATTAACCACGCCACGAGGCCTCCAACCCGGAAAGGGCAGTGGTCCTTGGAATAAGAGACACATGTCCCCAGCCACAGGTTTCCTCTATGTTCAGGAAGAAGACAAAGGCAGCCCCCTGCCTCTGGAGGGAGAGCCGGTGCAGAAGTTGCAGGCAGAAAAAGGCAGGCTGCAGTTCAATATTAAAAAAAGCACTTTCCACCCAAATAGCTGCCTGGAAATGTAATAGCCAGGAAGAGGGTGCTCCCTGCTCCCGGCTGTGAGGAGTGGACGCTCCCGCTGTTGAGGAGATTAATATGTTGGATGGAGGGCTGAGTTACATTACTTTTAAGGTCCCTTCCAATTCTAGGATTCTGTGACTTCCTAACAGTGTGAACTCCCCACCCTGGAGAGAGGAAGCCAGATTGGACCTGAATCTCAGAATGTAATTATTTGCACAGAAAAGCAAAGGTGTTCAATAGTTGTCTTTGGTCACCTCCGCTGCCCCAGCCAAGGGAATAAAAAGGCTTCTTTCCCTCTACCTCCAGTGTTGGGATCCCCCTCGTCTCCCTGGGAGGCCTTCTGTAAGCAGCGCCCCACCAGCTAGCTCTGCAAAGGAGGCTCTGCGGCTCAACTCATTGGGCTTTGACTCTCTCCATCCCACAAATGCTCCTCGCTAGGCTTCTCTTTTACTTCTAGATGCCATGTTGGGTGTGGGTGCGTCTCAGTTACTTTTCTGTGGCTGTGAGAAAGCACCGTGACCAAGGCAGCTCACAGGACAAACCGTTTATTTGGGTTTCTGGTTCCAGAGGGATGAATCCAACATTTTTAGGGAAGCAGGGCAGCAAGTGGCAGGAAATACAGTGGGAGCAGGACGCTGAGAGACCACAACCACATCTTATACTGAAACGCACACGCACATGCACACGTGCGCACACCACAGACACAGAGAAACAGAAAGACACACACACACACACACACACACACACACACACACACACAGAGAGAGAGAGAGAGAGAGAGAGAGAGAGAGAGAGGGAGAGAGACAGACGGACAGATGGACAGACAGACAGATGGACAGATGGACAGACGATGGACAGACAGACAGGATTAGAAGTAGGCAGGGATTTTTACTCTCAAAACCATACCTCCTAACCTCTCCCAGTGAGCACTACCAACTAGGGACTATGTACTCAAATAGTGAGGTCTATGGGGTACACTTCCCATTGAAATGCACAAGGTGATACTGAGACAGGTAAAACACCACCCCTGCCCTTAGAGACCCTACAGAATGGCAGAGCTGTTACGTCAATTGTACACTGTCTAATAGAGACAGCTCAAAGGTGCTCTGAATCATAGCATGAGCCTACCCTGGAATATCCCCAAGCCCCCAGAGGAGGAGACCCCCTATTGAATTGCAGAGGTCATATAAAAGTTGGCTAGACCGGCACCATCCGGTTTGATGCTCTGTAGGCTGGCAGTGTCTCACGGTCCCCTGGGATGGAAGCCACTGGGCACGTGTGCTTTGCTCTTGAGCCCTGGAAGTGTGGCCTGTGCAGTCTGAGAAACAGTAAGAGAGGTGGGCCGTGGCCTGGCTGGTCAGCGACCAGCTCCTGGAAGGCTCGTGGTCCATGCTGAAGCATCTGCACTTTTGTCAAAGTGGAAATACGAAGGGTTTCAGTAGAGAATACTAAAGCTACCAGTGCAGCAGCGCATAGAGGACAGGTGTGGGGACAGACAGAGGCCAAAGGGACAGATCAGGAGCCCAAGCCACAGAGCTGCTGGGTTGCTGAAGGCCTGAGCTACATAGTAAGTAAGAGGAAAAGGACGAAGACTCAGGACTTGTACCACTGAGAGGACTTGCCCCAAGAGCTTTCTAGTGGAATAAAATACCAAGGGAGAGGGATTATAAACAAGGACACCAAGAGGAGACAGGAGTGAAGTATCCATGAAGTCAGGACAGGGCCTGGTGTGGATCATGAGTCAGAGAATGTGACCCCAGAACTAAAGTGGATATAGAGTAGGGCCAACCCTATGTCAGGCTGTGGGCTCCTTGCTGGCTCAGCTCAATCGACACTTGAAACCACCGATCCCAATAACAGTAGCTCAGCCAGTCTCTCCACCTGTCAGACCGCTGGAGCTCTGTCAGCTATTAAGAGTTTCTTCACTTTCCTTCATAAATAAGTCTGTGTTCCTTCTGCTGCAATTAGTCTGTCTCCTTTTTCCTGGGTGTGGGTAGCTTTGGTGCCAGTGGATTATCTGGAACCCCGGCACCCCTGACTTAAGCTAATAAGATCTGGGAAAGGTCCTGTCACACTCAGAGAACCCACAGCAAGAGTGACACCCCGTGTGTCTGTATTGGGTTAGCTGAAAAGGGCACCGGATGGAGCCCCAGAGAAGGCTGGGCACTTGATGGGTAAACTGAGAAAACGGGCTAGCGGAGGAATGGAGAAAAACAGAGAGGCAAGACGTACCGGATGCTGACGTCACAGAGGCAGGTCAGAGTGTCTGGGAGGAGGGGCCCCAAGTGCCAAATGCCACATGAGCAGGAAAAGGAGGGCTGTGAATTGACAACAGGGAGACTAGATATGGGTGATAGGAACAGATAAGGAGGGGTTGGGGGTCTAGGGGTTCCTGGGGGCCCAAGTGTAGGGCCTGGGGGTCTGAGGGGTCTGGGGGTTCCTGGGGACCCTTGGGTAAGGCCTGGAGTTCAGGGGTTCTGGGGTTCTGGGGGCCCTGGAGTTCTTGACATCGTCAGACTTTCTTACTTCAGACCTGTTTCCTTAAGCACAGCCTAGAGAGCCAGGGCCTTGGTTTTTTAACATTTTAAATGTTGTGGAGTTACAAATGCCTTGACGATCTAGTGAAAAGAAGCAGTCCCCTGGTCCCAGGAAACCACCCCTGCACGTGAAACCATGTGTTTCTTCACTGGGCCCCCAGAAGCTCATCCACACCGACCCTCACACTTAAAAGAAAGAAGTTTAAGTCCGTTGGTTGCTTGTGGGATTCTCCCTGTGGTGTTTGCATCCTTCTCAAACGGGCTGCTGTCTAAATCTGAAGCCAGATAGGAACCTCCACTTCATCCATCCCAGAGGCCCTGCAGCCTCAGTCCCATCCCGGTTCATTCACGGTTCCAAGCTTATTGTCCTGCTGCCTGCCAATCAACTCTGAACCATTATACAAATTAGCATCTCTAAGGCCCCAGTGGGTGCCTCTGCCCAGAGTTGTGTTGCTGGCTTTTCGCAAGGTCTGCAGCCTGGAGGACAAAAAGGTCAGACATAGTTACGAAACAGTGGACACTACTGCTCCCCACCTGCTTGCTGCCCCTAACACAGGGAAGGTACAAGGTTCCTGCTCCCTGATGCTGGTGGCACAGCGCCAAGGGAACTTGTCCTTTTCCAAATGAAGGCCTCGGCTTGTGGACGTCTTAGGAGCCATACACTCATTCTGAGTTTTGACTTAGTTGTTAAAACCTTTACGGAGTAAAGCTGCCCAGACCTTACAATACACTAGCACCGGAGCTAACAATAGCCTCAGCCTCACACACTACCGTTTCGTTTTTAAATAGCCACTGCCTATATTTAAGGTATGCTATCCGATGTTTTGACATGAATATCCGTAGTGGGATAAGTACTTCAGTCAAGCAGTTAATGTATCCATCCCACACAGTTACCTGTTTTGTTTTGTTTTTCTGGGGAGAGTGCTTAACGTCTTCTACTTCTGGCAAGTTCCGTGCATGTAGCACAGAATTATTGATCCCTGTCCTCACACTGCACATTGGGATATCTGGGTTGGACTCACCTTAGATTAGCCTACTCTCGCTATGGTGCATACAATCGTGGACCCTCAGCCCCGAATCTTCCTGCCCTGACGGGTGACCTCCCTTCTAGTGTCCTCTGTCCGGATTCTCCTCCCCACCACGGAGCAAAGAGAATGGTTTGTTCTCTGCTACGGCGAAGCAAGGCAAAGCTAGCAAACTCTCTCAGAATCCACCCCAAACAGACCCCCGAGTTACTTCCAGAATGTTATCTGTTACAACTTCCATCGTGTCACATAGGATGGGGCTCTGCAGACGGTGCTGGCTGTTCAGAACTGCCGCTATTGAGTGTGATATTGGCCCTTTAGATTTCACAGACAGCCTCTCAGAATACAAACACACACACTCACACTCGCACTCCCGCACGCAGCCCTCCCCTCCGCAGGCTGCGCGGTGTGCTCCGTGTGGGAAATGTGTCATCGCGCCTCTCCTTCGGAAGCAGCGAGATCTTTGTGAGTTTGGGAACTGCAACAGTTTGCGCGTTGAGCGGGTACAGGAGGTTTCCAAGTGCCCGCCTCCTCCCCCATAACAGTGTAGCGTTCTGGCACAGTTCACCTATCTCATTTTGCCAAAGCCTTGGATGGAGCCTTCCTCCCTCCCCACCCAGCACACCGCCTAGAATAGGCCCACCACAGAGCACAGCAAAACTCTGTAGCTCCTGTCGGTTTGCTCGGAGATAATGCATAGGCTGTTTAATATTCGATAGCTTACGCAGATGACTTCCGGTTTGGACTCTCTCCACTGCCGTCCAAAACTGAAATCATTGACTCTGTGTAACCGGTGAGGGAAGGGCAGTGCAGAGACATCAGATGGTTTGTTCAAGGTCACTTCCACACTAAGTCACAAGGAACAGATGAGAAACCCTGGCTCCAGGGTCAGGGCCGTCTCCCTGAGTTACCATTCCAGTCATAGGCACCTTGAGTGTGCCTTGCTTGCTCTTAGTAACTTTAATTCACAAGACATCGCACTCATTCTGGTCCCTGAATTAATGCTAAGACTACAGAAGGGCTTTCTATTTATTGATCACTATCTTTATGGCCCGTCCCATCCCGAGAATCAGGGAACTGTTAGCTGGAGATGAATTTGTGTCATAAGGCAATGGCGATCGATACGATGGTGATGTCATCTCCCAGCCTCAGGCTTCAGTTGGTTTCGCTGTTCTGTGGGAGTGATCGTTAGCTGTTACCTTCATGGAAGAGAGAAAAGGGACCGGCAGTGGACTCTGGAGTCCAGCTGCTCACCCCCGGGTCCCAGCTCCTCAGTCACAGGTCTCCCTGGGCTCAGCTTCACCATCTGTAGGATCCTAGTAGCTTGTCACCATGAGGCTCCAGTATGAGAAAATCCCATGGGCTGGATGGTCACCTCATACTTCCAGAGGCCAGAAGTCCAAATCATAGACTGAACTGGCGTCTTTTCTCTCTTTACTCACCTTATACATTCTTTCTCCTGTGCATAAATAGGCCCACGGACTCAGAGCCCACATTCCCTATTCATAAAAAGCAACAACAAAAACAGAACAAACAAAAAAAAAACCCCAAAACAAACACCCCCTAAACAAACAAACAAAAACAATATCTGTCAGATTGGATTGGAGCCCATCCTAAAAGCCTTATTTCTTTAAGGGCCCTGTCTCTGGATACATTCTAAACCATAAGTCACAAGTGTTTCAGTGATTAGACTTGGAGGAGCACAAATCCCCTCAAAAGAAGTTGTGGGAAACAAATAGAACGTCCTCTTGAAGGCACACAGCGTCTTTAAAGTCACTGTCCCAGAAACATCTGCTGTCATGACCCCAGAGTCTCCAGCCAGAAGATGAAGAGAGTAACGGATTCTCCCTTAGGATGTTGATGTGGAGTGCCTTGGAGCCTACACATGTGTGTGACCGCATGCTTGCCAGGAGCTGAGGAGATGGCTTGAACTGGCCATTGATCTCATTGTTGCTGGGTCACAGCTCTCCCCAAGTCACAAGGGAACTGAGTTTGGGTTCTGGGTGGCATGGCGTCAGAGGGTAGGACATGGGACAGTGCTCCCAGGAGCTCTGGTGGAAACATCTAGTACGCAATGTAAGGTGCTGTAACTGACAGACAACTGGGAGCCGGTTATTCCAGAAGGAAGCCACTGGGACCTCAGGAGAGATCTTTTCCATGCCCCAGGATAGCAAGATTATTAGCTTAAGCCATGTAGAACCCCATCCTTCAGAACCAGTATGTGCCTGTCCAGACTAACCTTAGCTTGGTGAATTCGTCTTTCTGGATCAATTTTCAGTGACTGATGGCTGTGGTTATGTCAGAGGCAGAAGAAGAAGGAAAGGGACCAGGAGAGGGAGAGCCACCCCAACCCCTGCAGCAGCCTGAGGAAGTCTGTTCAGAGATTCCACTTAGGTAAAGCCTGGACTCTTGGCTCTGAAGCTAAGAATTCCAGGATGAGTCCTTCTGAAGCAAACCTGGAGTTAAAAAAAAAATTGGAGTTAAAGAAAAATTTTGTTTTTGTTTTAACAAGTTAATTTATTTCATCATTGGTGTGTGTATGTGAATGTAAGCATGGGAATGTGTACATGTATGTGCTGTGGGGCATATGTGGAGGTCAGAAGACAACTTTGGGGGACTTGGATGTCTCCTTCTACATTGTTTTTGAGGCAGGATCTTTCCTGTGGTTGCTGCTGCCATAGTGTGCTGTGTACTCCAGGCTACCTGGCCCACACGCTTCTGGCTGACTCTCCTATCTTCGTTACCCCCTTAGAGTTATAAATGGCTGCTACAACATCCAGGTTTTGACATGGGTTATGGGGATCTAATTTGGATGACAGCCTGTGTAGTAAGAATATTAACCTCTTGAGCCGTTACCCCAGCCCACAGAAGCAGTTTCAACATAGATTTAATGCTGAGTCTTTAAGGAGGAGGGATAGAGGGAGGGAGGGAGGGAAGGAGCGAGAGGGAGAGGGAGGGAGAGGGAGGAAGAGGGAGGGAGAGAGGGGGAGACCTTCTTAGGAAAAGGACACAGGTCTGGACTACTCAGGAGAGTTAGACAGCTCCTCTGAGGTTGAGATCACAGGTAGTTTCTGAGGCACACTGGCTGGGATTATAGACTGATAAGACAAAAACATAGGTTTAAAGGATCAAAGGAATCCTTACTCTCTTAGGTCACAAGGAAGTTAAGAGACACAGAAGACTCCAAAAATTAAAGGTTTACAGCTGGTTAAGCCCAAAGATCTCACACCTTTTAGTCCTAAGCATTGCTCATTGCTACTTTAATATCATTATTCAAACTATTTCTGTAAAAAGAAAAAAGAAATATTGTCTCTATGTAGGCAAACTTCACAGCAACTTTTTTTAGCTGTGCTAAATTTTTGTTTGTTTTTGTGTGTTGAGAAAGGTTTTTACTGTGCAGCCTTGGCCTGGAATTCATTATGTAGACAAAGCGAGTCTTGAACTCATGGAGATCCACTTGCCTCTGCTCCTGAGTGCTGAGCTACCTATTTGGTGCTGAATATTTTTTTTACACTTTCCTGACAAGAGATCAGTCAGACTTTACAGTGAGGGACTCCTTTCCTGTCCCACTTCTGTTTTATTTCCCATCCTTCTATCTGCCTCTGTTCACTCAATTAACAGTTCATTCTTTCATTCTATGAGCCTCTAGACTGGCCCGTAGTTTTGTGTAGTTTTGTTTGCCCAGGATTGGCAGCAGGGACCTAGTGTGTGTGTCCTTCCTCTTTCTGCCTAAAGAGGAATGGTCACACAGACAGAGACGGGAGGTTTACTACAATGAAGTTAGCTGTGGAAAGCACAGTGTGGTCCCAAGTGACTGTGGTCATCCCAGTTTGGGTCCTGTACTGGATGGGGCAGACCACCTACCTGGTTACAGGATGTTACATCACCGAGTTAGTCCCGGTGGGATCAGTCATGCCTTGTATTCTGTCTATTAGTTTCACTAACGTAAGTTCAGAGACCCCTGTTTCTGAGTTCAAAGAACCCTACCTTCTAAAGTCTATACATATATAATGCACTCCCTTTGTTCTAGGAGAAATGTTGGATCTCCACCTATTCCAGTTCCCCCACTGAGGCTGACTTACATTAAAGTACTCAAAAGCAACCTGGTGGTGGTGGCATATGACCTTAATGCCAGCACTTGGGAAGCAGAGGCAGGCAGATCTCTGAGTTCGAGGATAGTTTGGTCTATAGAGCATGTACTAGGATAGCACAGTCAGGGCTAGACAGAGAAACTCTGCCTCAAAGAGGCAAAAGAAGAAGGAGGAGGAAGAGGAAGAGAGAGAGAGAGAGAGAGAGAGAGAGAGAGAGAGAGAGAGAGAGAACTAAAAACCATGGCATCAGCCTCCCTCCGCCCATCCCTTTATCAGACCTGGAAAGACAAAACACAAGGAAGATTGGAAAACCTTACCCCGCCCTTTCCTGCTGAGGCTCCCTGCACCAGGGTCTCTGTGGAGAGAGAAGCCTTCACAGACAGAGGCCGAGCTGCTGGGACCCTCTGCCTGACCCACTGACCATATGGAAAGGACAGTAAAGATAGTAATGGCCAATCCAGGAAGAGTCTGACACCTGACGTCTTTCCACAGGGAAACTAAGCTTGGGAAGAAGAGGTCTCCCCACCTAAAAAGAGAAAACGTATGAGACCAGCATCCAGACAAACAAAGTCTTCCTGTGTATCAGTGGCCAGTGTATAGGAGGCACTCTTCATTTAGGATAATGAGTGGATTTACATTCCAGCATAGCAACAAAATTATAGTTACCAGAAATCCTTCTCTTTGTCCTTCTCCTCTTCCCCCTCCTCCCTTTGCTCCTCCTCCTTCTGGGACAGAATCACAGTATGCAGCCCAGGTTAGCCTGAAATTTACAGTCTCCTGTCCAAGCCTCCAGAGTTTTAGGATTATAGGCCTGTACTGCCATAGTAGTACATAAATCTGTTTATGTAAAAAAAAATTATTGATGGTGGTGGAGGTGGTGTGTGAACATGGTTTTCTCCTCCCACCTTTTCCTGGCTTCTGGGTATTGGACTCTGGCCATCAGCCTTTCACAGTAAACACGTTTACCTGCTGAGCCATTTTGAAGACCCTATACTTTTTTTCTTAGCAGCTGTCGAGTGGCTCTAAGCATCCTTGCTTCCTCCTGCCCTTCCCTCTCCCGTGTGTCTTTTGTCTGTTATGAGCATCTTCATCCTTCATGTCGTCCTGGTTCCTTTAGATCCTGCCCCGGTTTCTACTGAGCTTTTTCTCTGTGTCTCTTCCACCTCCAATGTTTATAGCTGTTCACTATGGAGGGTTGCACTGTTTTCTTTGAAAAACGCAGAAACATTATGGGAATATGCTTTTGCTTTAATTCCACACATTTAATTTAAGGGGTGTGGGGCTGCCTCGGATTGCCCGCAGCAGATGATTATGATTTGCCTTGTGCTCTAACAGGGGCGTGATCTCTCCAGTTGCAGAGAGTTTCTGAAATTGTGTAACATTTGGAAATTCTGGGGACTTTTCAGAGGTATAGAAAAGCTAGGAGCCCCAAGATGTGAAGTTATTGGTTATTGGTCACATGAGAAGAAGGAATTAGATATCCTGACAATGAAGATCAAACTCACCCCCTCAACCCCAGAACTCAATGCTCCAAGTCAGCAGGAAGTTGTCTAATTATAATGGTGCCCCCTTTCTCTTCTGTCCTTTTTTTCTCTCTAGTGTGAGGGGGTTGAAAGAGTGGAAGAAAAAGAGTGGGAAGAAGAAGAACGTACAAGGTAGCCAAAGTCCGGCTGCACAGCGTCAAACCGCAAATGAGTTTCCTAAGTCTTAAAAGCCCCAAATTGCCTTACCTCATTCTTCCTTCTTGACCCAAAATAGAAAGCTAAAATCATACCTTAATTACGACAGACATAGAATTTCCCAAATGGCTCGATGGATAAAGGTCACCAAAGCTAACGATCTGAGTTCATCCCCTAGGCCCATGTGGCAGAAAGCGAGAACCAACTCCTATATGTCGTCCTTAGGCCTACAAGGACCATGGTGTGCGCGTGCACAAACGCATCCTAGCCGGAAGGTGCGTGTCACACACCTTCAATCCCAGCACTTGGGAGGCAGAGGCAGGCAGGGATCTCTGTTCTGGGACAGTATGGTCTACAAAGTGAGTTCAAGGACAGCCAGGCCTCTATAACACAGTGAAACACTGTCTTGGGGCTGGTGGGGTGGAGAGTGGAGGAGAGGAAAAGAGACAGAGACAGAGACAGAGACAGAGACAGAGACAGAGAGAAGCAGAAAGGAAGAAGGACCAAGAAAGAAAATTAAGAAATTAAGGGAAACCTCCAACAGCACGTTCTCCTTAAAGAGAAAGATCCTTTCTAGTAATCGGCTTTCAGGGATTCTGGCTTCTTGCCCAGTGATTAATCATGCACATGACAAATCTGGGAGAGATGTAAACCTAAGGAAACTCCATTTTAATACCGTTTCGAAAGCATCTTGCAAACGTGGGATCAATACATGTTGCTGTGAAATGGTCACCGGAGACCTCTGTAGCAGGGCCACAGGATGGGTGTGGAGGGACTCTTCAGAGAGCACCCAATGAGCCCTCCTCCAGAGACCTGTCTAGTTCAGATGTCTTGCCCAAGGTCACGTTGGAAGCCAAGGCAGAGCAAAACCCAGAACCGAGTTCTCACAACGGAGGCCGCACCTTCCCCTCCTCATGCCCCTTGTGAGGTTCCTCCAGAAAACCCTCTGAGGCATCAGAGGGGAGACCAGGGGTTTCCATCCTCCCTCGTGACTGGTAACAATGAAACTGTCCCCAAGCGCCATGAAAGGACACCGGGAGAAAGCACGGCATTTTGCAGCACGGAGATCAATACTCTTGGGGGTATCTTACCCACCTTTGCAAGAAGCCACTTACTTGCTCTGATTGAGTTCTCCACGTGGCCACCTCCACTCAGCTACTGTAGGAAGCTCCTCTGTGCTGGGAGACCCTCTCCATGTTCTTTTGTGTACAGCGTTTCAGCCGACTGGTTTGTTGGGGGGGGAAGCACAGTGTATGCTTCTCAGTGGAATGCTCAACAATGCTGTGAACAGGAAGACCACAGGCTCTTTATAGCTCCCCAGGAAGCCCTTACCCAGGGAAATAACAACCTTACATAACGTCATATTGGACCGTGCACTTAAGTGTGCACACATCGTGACAGAAGCTCCCAAGGCACACGTTCTTTAGTTATCTTAATCAATATCCAATTTTAGTGCCTTTAGAATCACCTTTAATGTAGCCCATGAACGTACTGGGATCTCTGTCAGCAGAAGGTACACAGGTATGTTGTGGAATTGGAGCCTAGTGGGATCGCGACTCATACACTCTACGTATAGTTAGATATCTGAGTGCCACAAGACACCGCCCACTCAGCTTTGGAGTCGTGGTGGGGTGTATGTGAGGGGGGCATAAAGGTGTCACGGAGAGGGGTACTTTTGTGATTCTCACAGAGGTCAAAGTGGAAAAGCATGGATTGCAGCCCTGGAGCTGCGGTCCCAGCCCAAGTCTCTTGAGCAAAGAGAATTCTCCCCCTAAGCTCTGCCACTGTCAGGGCTTAGGGAGAAGATGTTAGTGGGATGAAGGAGGATGTCACAGACAGTTGTCAGAGGAATAGGAAGTTCTACTTTGGGGACAAACACCTTGACTTTGCTGAGGCATAAACGTAACAGCGGGGAGCCATTATTTCCCTGACAGAGCTTTGTTCCCTTGACACCGTCTCTTAATTATCTGCACGGGAACGCCGTTTGTCAAGTTTCGTGAGCGGGTAATGCTAAGGCTGTATTTCTGCACGATATTGTAATTCTGAAGACAGGAGCGTCTCTGCAGGCAAGGGAGGAAGGCAGGCAGACTCAAATGCTCGCCTCAGCAGCCTGCTGGCTGTGTGCGGGTCCTGACCCACCCAGCATTGGTGGTGTCAAGCCTTACGCCTGGTTGGCTAAATTGGGTCACCTGGCTGGGATAGAGTTCTGGGGCTCCATGGCTTCACAGGCTAAAGCAAGGTTCCTAGGATATCTTGGCACCGGTGTTCCATGTATTAGAAAGATCCCCGAATTAATGTCAATCTCCCCAGCTCCAGCCACCTGTGCTGCCTCCTTAAGTAAGGGTAACAATTATGGACTACCTGACTCCAAGTCAACTCCTCTGCTAATTAGCAGGACATCAAAGTCCCAGACCCTTGAGCCTCACCTCACCCCTAAATATAAGCTCTTTCCTAATCACTCGTGAGGATTTTCTATATGTGTCCTCAAAGTAGCTTTTCTCGTGTTCCCCGGGGACCATCCATCTGTGCTGAGATGCATCGGGCTTGCATGACCTTACCTTTGTATAACCTCTGGTCCTTTGGGAACTCCACAAAGTATCTTTGATCTTTTTCTTCTGCCAGAGAATTTGGAGTTCCTTCAGGGACTGATCTCCACGGTATCTCAGTCTCCACTCAAAGGCCACCGAGGCTCGAGCAAAAACAACACAGTAGCGATCCACTCAGGGTTCCAGGATGTTCATGTTGGGTATACAGGCTGAGCGTCCTAACATGACCCTCTTCACAGTAGCCAATGGTACAACCCGAGGAAAAGTAAAGTTGAATGATAGGGAGGAGAAAAGGAGACTCCAGAAGAGATCAGGAGAGAGGGCAGAAATGTGCCTCTCCCTACGTCTGTGCCCAGAGAAAGCCTTGTAAGGTATCAGGAAACAGATTGTAGCCAATGGCACAGCATTCTTCTTCGTGGCTTCCTGTGTTATCTACTTGGTTAGTTCCCTGCCACTCAGACTTGGGACTTCTGACAAGATTTGCTTTGTCCTGATGGGTGATGAGGACCTTGTGGTCCCTTATCCACAGGTGGCAGTCTGTGGAGTTCCGGGTAGAAGATTTGGGTAGCAATAATGCATCCTGAGAGAATACCAACAGTTAAAGGATGGCGCTGTCCCAAGACAACCTACCTGCTGGCTGCTATTGCATGAAGAGAGCATGAGCACAGTGAATCTGCCTCAAGCCCAGGCAGGAGAACCACAGTGTTGGTGGATAGGAACAAATACACTGACTGGGATGAACTCGGACTGAGACGTCTAAGAATGACAGTTAATAGTAAACATTGACCTGACAAGGTCCTGGGCACTCAGACATTTGACATTATCTGGGTTGAGCTTAGCATTGGAGTTGGTAGGCAGGTAAAGCAGACGGCCACCCTAGGGCTGGTAGGCCTTCTCCTGTCAGCCGAAGGTATGAAGTGGAACACAGAGGCCAAGGAGAACGCCTAACACCTGCCTGCTTGGGTTGAGACATCTTCCCATCTCATCCCTGACTGGAGTAGCTCTCTTCACTCCCATGCCTTTGGGCATTGGAATGGCACAGCTTGGCTCTGTCTCCCTCCCTCATGCTTACTGCTGACCCGAGAGCTTCTTAGCTCTCCATACTTGAATGACCGATTTCTTATCATAAATATTGTTACGTGTATGATTTTTTTAAAATAATAAATTTAAGTTGATTTTACCCACACATACATCTCATTGGCGCCTCTGCTCTCCAGGGAATCCTGGAGGCCGTGCGCTGCTCAGGGCAGGCCCTCTGGCCCTCTGTAGCAATGCACTGCTTTTCCTTCCCCCAAGATGGCTGAGGCAGTCAGAAGGCAGGTCTTCTGCACCTTGCAGACTCATTTGTTTTCATTGCAAGCAGTAGTGACCCCCACCATACGCATTCGTGCCACCCACTGGCACTCTTCCTCGTTCTCCTCAGTGGCAGGGAGCACGGCTGTCACTCTGGGAATACAGTCCCTCGGCTGTGGCGGGAAGAGGAAGGAGACGAGGAAATCGAGGTTTGATTTATGTTGCAGGAGGCCCATTCTTTTTCCTTTCTTGCCTCCTACAGACCTGAGTCCAAAACAAATGAGCAGA
The DNA here is from genome assembly GCF_011064425.1 of Rattus rattus. Lineage (NCBI taxonomy): Eukaryota > Metazoa > Chordata > Mammalia > Rodentia > Muridae > Rattus > Rattus rattus. The sequence continues at coordinate 34,046,543 of NC_046154.1, forward strand.
CTCACCCGTTCCTGAGTTCTAATGGAACTAATTATCTGACTGCGGTGTCCCAACTCTGTGACTACTTCCATTCTGGCTGGTGTTAGACTGCGTCACTATTTTCATTTGTTTTCGTTATTATCAGCTTTTAGCAATGAAATGGAGTTAAAATTATTATAGTTTGTAACATGCTTTTTGTGCTAATAATTCAAGTACTTTTGAGTAGGAGCTGAGAGCATTAATTTGTCAATCACCGTGGCTTTGTATCTGGTCCCGTTTTAAATAGACTAAACAAAAGAAATGAACACTATACATTTCCCCCAGGGATAGAACTTGTAAACATCCAGATATGTTAGGCTTTCATGAAATTATAAGCTGTAATTCCAAGGTATATTGCACAAATAATAGGGTGTTTCAAAATCAGCGCAGCTGACACACAAAAGCTTCAACTGTGGCTCAGCTAATAACACGGGGCAGCCATCTGTGCTGATTCCGCTAACCTAGTCAGGAGCCAAGGTGAAGAGCGGGAGAAATGCAAATGGTTTCGAAGGTTGAGCCAAGGGTCCCCAAGAAGGCAGGAGTCAGAGGCCTCTTGCATTGACAGTAACAAAAGCTCTCTATGGCAGAGCATTGAAAACACACACACACACACACACACACACACACACACACACACACACACACAAAATGGGATAGCCCACACCACCACCAGGAAATGCCACGTAAATTCACCCAGGAATGTTTGCCGCAAAGAGAAATAAATAAATAAACAAGTAAATAGAAAAGCAAGCTCCAGAAATGGATACAGTGTTCGGGTCTGCATGTAAATGGAGTAAATGGTGACGGCTTTGCTATTCGACGTGGTTTAAAAGAAAGATCACCTTCGTATGCTGCTCTATCAGATTAGCACACGACCCGCCCTCCAGGAGGAGTGAACAGGAACGGTTCAGTCAGCGAGCGGTGTAACTGGGTCTCCCGGTAGTCTTGAAAACAGCGAGTTCTCCTAACTAGGTTAAGCAGTTGTGCTGGAAACCTTGTGTGTTTTTGTTTCTTAAACCTTGTGGTGTCCTGCCCTTGTGAAAGAAATTTATAACAGCCTCACGGTTGAAGATTGCAGGTCGTGGATTTGGCTGTGCTCTTCCCCTCGGGGTCGGGGGCCTTGAGTGGGCTTGTTCTGTCCCCAAATTGTCTAAAGAAAGGTCACAACAGAGGAACAGTGTGGTGAAGGCTACATTGTAGCAGGTTTGCTGTCTTATTCGTCTGTGCTGGTGCACGTACACAACGCATGCATGCACGCATGCACACATGCACACACACATGCATGTGCGCTTGTGGAGGCCAAGAACAACCCCCATTGCCATTCCTCAGGCACTGTCTACTTTAGTACTGAGACAGAGTCTCTCGCTAGGGCTCACCAATTAGGATGGCTGGCTTGCTAGAGAGCCCCAGGGGTCCCCTGCCTTTACCTCCACAAGTATTAAAAGTCACCTTGCCTGGCATTTTTGGGGGTGGGGCTCAAAGTCAGGCCTTCTGGCTTAACCAACCAGCACTTGTCCAGTCAACCCATCTTCAGTCCCTTGGCTTCTAATTGTTTTAATGCCCATTTTCCAGAGTTATGAGGACAGAAAAAACAAACAAACAAACAAACAGAATATTAAACTTGGTCCCTAAAATGAAACCCTTCCCAAAAAAAAACCAGGCACGGCTGCACTCCTGCGTTTCTCTCCCACTGCACAAGACTGTGGTTTTGATAGTCTCGGAGTTCTGACTAGAATCTATTTTGTCATTAGTGGGAGGCTGTAGTGCACCTGTTCACTAAATCAGGACAGGCTTTTGAGTTCCGATTGTCTTGAGCAGAGGAGACCTTGGAAATTGACCAACTGGCTACTCCCTGTGACTCAGAGCACCCTCCACGTGCCCTGCCCCCAACCCTAACCTCTGGGGCTGCTCAAAAAATAGCTTTTGACTGTGGCCTTTAACAATATGATAATTTATTTAAAACAGATACAGTCCTGAAAGTGACCCACTTAAAATTATTAAAGAGATACTGTGTTTATTTTTGCTGTCCATAAAACAGAAAATGGTTTATGAATATGCAAACCGATCTGATGTAATTAGCATGATTGGCTCCTACCGCACTCTGGTTTATGTGGTTAGAAGAGTAGATGCAGGAACTAATGAGGTCATGTTAATGCGCCTGTGAAGAGAGCTTCCGCTGTCAGAACCGCGCAGGCAGATGTCTTCGAGAATCTTTGCTTTTCTACAAAAATCACTGAAAGTGGGCTCGCGTGGGGCGAGCTCCCGCCTGTGTGCTGGGGAACCACCAAATCGGGGGCCACTTTGCCTCCTGCATGCAAGGAGTCCAGAGGAGAAATAAAGACCTGTGTCCACTCAGCAAATGATTAATGCCGTATTTAATTATCTAGAAAGTCTTCAACAAGTGCGAATAACTGAGACTCCTCTGGCAGCCAGCACACGCCGCTGCACGGTCCCATTAGACAGGCTAACGTCCTATCCCTTGGCCCTTCTTAATTAAAATAAGAGGCAAAAATGTTAATTGTGTCCCGACCACCTCTGGGGATTAATCTGCCCTGATCATAGGGCCCTTTAGCTTGCTCATCCAGAGCAGAAAGGCGTCTCTCCTGAGGGCTGCCACCCCCTCGGTACACTCAGGGCCCTGCTGGGGGAGGGGGCAGGAAGGGCACAGGCAAGGCTGCTTTTTAATCAGAATGCTCGCAGGCATGTCGCAGGAAGCTTCTTAGATATTGAACGGGACGCAGAGAACGCCGTGGAGCCTCCTTTCTGAAGCATAAACATACCAACTTGAAAACCCTATTTTCAATTTCTGCCAGCTCCTCTATTGCTCTAAAAATACACTTCACCTCTTTGTACTCCCTCTCGCCAACACACACACACACACACACACACACACACACACACACACACACACTTTGTAACAGAAACAAAGAACGACTTGAGAGCTCGCTCGAACGTTAGAAGGGAGGGGCCAGTCAAAAGTGAAGGAACGGGGTCTTGGTGCTAATGAATGACCACCGAACACTCTGTGGAAGGCCCTGAATGTACCAGCTCTGGATGAGCAAGTTGCTCTCTTGGTTTGCTGGGGGCCCAATGATCAGGGAACCACTGGAAGGAGATTGACTTCACTCCTGCTAAAGACAGTTAAAGAAAAGGATGTTGGTGATCCATTGGATAATCTGCACCTTGTTCTGAGACTTCTAGAGTGGCCAGGGCTCTAGAATGTTTTCCACCATGGAGGAAGTGAACCTGGCTGGTCAGTTTCTTTTCTCCTAACCCAGTGTGTCCTTGAGGAGGAGGCTGGGAGGGGGGAACATCAACCTTCCAGGGATTCTGAATCCTGCCCCTTCCCTCACTTGAACTCTATGTGACCTTGACAGGAGGCAGGCCAGGCCGAACCCCCAAGTCAGCCCAGGAAGCAGCAGGGCAGGGAAGTTAGCTGAACAAGTCTCTCAGCCTGCATTCTGGGTAGAACCCACAATGTCCACTCATTCACTAGGCTGCAAAGGGAATTAGAGACCAGGCAGCAGTAACCACGGCAGGAAGGCACCCAGCCCATGTCTATATAAAAAACATTTCCCATCTGTCCATACCTTTGGCTGTGCCATGTCCCTTGTTGTATACCATCCCCCACTCCCTTCCCACCCTAGTCTCTTCTCAGCCGTCTGTACCTGGTAGCAGCCTTGGTCCACTCCCGATGGCCTCTCCATTTCCAGGAGCTTAAACGGAAACATCGAGTGTTTCTTCTTTTCTTTAGTTTTTAGTTTTTTGAGACAGGGTTCCTTTGTGTCACCCTGGCTGCCCTAGAACTCACTCTGTAGATCAGTCTGGCTTTGAACTCTTGGAGATTCACCTGCTTCTGCCTCCCAAGTGCTGGGATTAGAGGCATGTGCCACCACCACCCTCCTGGGCTGCTGACACTTCTGTGGGTCTTATGAAGCGGGAACACGTATCTCCATAACACAGAGGAGAAAACCAAGGCTCGTGGGAAATAAATAACGTGTCCATAGCCAAGAACTGGGGAAAGGCAGAGGCAGGCCCCAGATCCGAGTCTGCCTTTGTTTTTTTTTTTTTTTTGTTTTTTGTTTTTTTTCTTTTTTGGAGCTGGGGATCGAGAGTCTGCCTTTGTTAAAGGCCCACGTTTCTTTCACTTCAGTGTCTCAGGACATGAAGCAAAAGAGAGAGACTGGTGGAGTGTCCACCCCGAGAGGCCTTATTTAAAGGAAAGAACGACATTCGAGGCCTTAGAGATGGCTCAGTGGCTAAAGCACTTGCTTTCAAGACTGGTGATGTGGGTTTAGTCCCCAGGAGGAAACCGATTCCTGTAGATCGTCCTCTGACCTCCTCGAGTGCCATGGCATGGGGCACATGCACACGCACGGGCGCGTGCACACACACACACACTCTCACACACTAAAACAAACAAACAAACAAACAAATAAATAAATAAATAAATGTGATTTTTTTTTTTGAAGAATGACATTTAGCCCAAAAGATTTTTATATACCTAAAAACTGCTTGGAATATGATGATAGAAAATGCTGGCCTAGGAAACGTGATTGATCAGCAAAGTAGAAGCCGGCTCGTCTTTGTCTTTGTTTCTTTAGCGTGCAGGACCCTCACACTCCTCACACCACCACAGGGAATGCCCACACCCGCATGGCACCAGCGCGCTCGGCCACACCCTGCCCACGTCCTTCCTACTCCCTGCAGTGTCTTAATTCACTTCTCATCAGGACACGAGTGAGCTTCCCTTCTGCAGGGTTAGATCCCACAGAGGCGCCTACCTCTATTCTGTCGTTCTCTCGACAGGTTCTAACTGCTTGACCGGAAGCCTGACTTCATGACGGGTTGTGTGCTCTGCGCTCTTCCTCAGCAGTGAGATGAGGGGACACCTGGGGCCTTAGCCACTACCGGATACAAAGATGCTCCTTTGAGTTATGGTTGAATGGGAATACGTGAGTAAGGGACTAAGTGTGGTGAGAACTTAATTTTTGAAAGAGTGTGGCCCTTTTCTTAGGGACATAATTCAACTAGAAACAAACATCGGTAGCTAACCCAGTTTTGGAAAACTTTGGCTACCACCGAGTGCCTGACTTTGCACAGGTGAAACCAGACCACGCACGCAGCAAACCAGACACAGCCGCAGTGCTTGGAAGACAGGCACCCTTAGACACGTTTCAGACGCCGCTGGGATCAGGACAAGGAACCTGGCAACACTTCAAAGGCCATTGTTAAAGCGCGGCCCAGAGTTCTAGAGGTGGATGTAGAAGGAAAAGGTAGCCCCAGAGAAGGGAGCGATAGAAAGTGAGTCATGCGATGTAGAATTTTCTCTCTCTCATCTGACAAGTTCAGGCTCTTCCTTGGAGAGTAAAGTGATTGGAATTGGAGTCTAGGGGAAAAAAAGTCTCGGCCAGCTCAGGCAAACACCCAGGGTATTTCCAATCCAACATGAGGTCTACTCCATCCGTGGTCCTGGAGACAGAAGGCACAGCTGGCTGTATTCTCCAGGCAACCACTTGACCAGTTCCCTTCCTGCCGGGCTGTCCGGCTATAGCCTACTGTCAGAGGTCAGCTCGGTGTCACCAGTTTGGTTCATTGAGACTGGCGAAGCAGCATCGGCTCGGCTCTGTGACAACACAGGACCGTCATGATCTGTCATAATCTGTCTCCTCTACCAGACCACGGACTCCTGGGGTTCGGGGCTGGGATAGTTCCTATCTCTACCACTAGAAACCAACCCGGGGCTAACACATAGCTGATAGGCAGTAATGTCCCTGGCCAGGTGCTCTAAGGATCGGCAGAGATGAGATGAGGTCAGGGAGACCCATGTGGGTGACTCCTTCACTGGTACCTGTAGAAGATAAGGCTTAAAGTACTCATATGGAGAGGCAGGGCATAGAGAGAGACGTCAGACTGAGTCTGAAAAGTTGGCTTCATACGTCACAATTTCTCTCATTATCCTTGAACATCCTTTTATAATGCTGCTGTTGGTAAGATTTGAACGTGCCTGCCCTAATCCTGGGAAGGTAACTGTATCCTTCATCGCTGGTGGGGAGTCCTTGGGGTCTGGAAGCTGCATCCTGGGGCAAGGACATAATGTTCCGCATGGCTGCTGAGCTCTGTTGACAGCCAAAGACACCCCTTATCATCTCTTTGTAGCCTAAGAAGAGTCCTGCTTCAGGTACAGTGAGCATGGTCCCCACTGTTCAGGAACTAAGTCATTAGGTTCCCCCATTGAAGTTATTTCAAAGAGGTGCGCTTAGCATCGGGTCATGATCTAGATTCCACCTTCAACATAGCAAGAACAGCAAAAACTCAGCTGAATCATTGCGACTATATTTAAAGGGACAGTCACAAACTACAGTCAGTGTTTTGTTTTGCTTTGTTTCTAGTTTTCAATAATTAGCTCTTTGAGACCAGAAGCCCAGGGGCTTCCCAGAAAGCAAGCCTTTCCTCTACTCAGTGAGACTCACGGCAGAGCAGATTCACGCAAGGGCTGACACATCCTTCTTCTCACAGCATCTCTAAGACCTTGGGTTGGACAAGCCATTTATAACTTTGGCTGAATGAAATCAAATTACCATGGGCTGGTGTGATGGTTTTTATATGCTTGGCCTAGGGAGGGACACTAATTGGGAGGTGTGGCCCTGGTGGAGTAGGTGTGTCACTGTGGGCATGGGCTTCAGACCCTCACCCTAGCTGCCTGCGAGTGAGAATTCTGCTAGCAGCCTTCAGATGAAGATGTAGAACTCTCAGCTCCTCCTGCACCATGCCTGCCTGGATGCTGCCACGCTCCTGCCTTGATAATAATGGACTGAACCTCTGAGCTTATAAGCCAGCCCCAGTTACATGTTATTCTTATAAGAGTTGCCTTGGCTGTGGTGTCTATTCATAGCGGTAAAACTCTAACTAAGAGAGCTGGGCTTATGGCTTGGTTAGTCGAACACCTATCTAGCATGTACCAGGTCTTAGTTTGGATCTCCAGCGCTGCTTAAACCAAGTGTGGTGGTTCACACTTGCAATCCCAGGACTCAGGAAATAAAGGCAGGAGGATCAGAAGTTCAAGGTCATCCTCAGCTATGTAGTGAATTCGAGGACAGCCTGGGATACATGAGAGCCTGTCTCAAAAGCAGAAACAAAACCTAGGCCATAGAACTCACTTATTATGATCTTCCCTTCAAATGAGGGACCAGCTATGTTGCATCTGGAGTGTGTGGACGTGAGGACAGCAACCTGCTGGTATAGAGGTTGCTGTGGTGACCATAGTTCCTGCTGAACTCCAGGGAGTAGTCTACAACTATGTGAGCTGTCAGGAGTAGGAGACCCCATGCTCCCCCTCTCTGGAGCCTCTCAATCTTCCCTTCTCTCTAGTGCCTGCTGTGTGTACAGGACTACTGCAGTCTTCCAAGGGCTATTTTTGTCTGTACTCACTGCGTACGGACACGACCATGACGCTACAGTAATGGTTCTCAATCTGTGGGTCGCGACCCTCTTGGGGTCAAATGACCTTTCCACAGGCATTGCCTAAGCTCATCAGAAAACACAGATGTTTGCATTATGATTCAAAACAGTCGCAAAATGGCAAGCCTGAAGTAGCTATGAAAATAGTTTTATGTCTGGAGGTCGCTACATGAGGAACTGTATTAAAGGGTCTCAGGCAGCATCAGGAAGGCTGAGAGCCACTGCTCTACGGTGTACCCCATACTAGGAAGAGCAGAATCAGAAAGTGAAACATCCGGCCCTTCAGGCCCTCTGGGAACTCCCTTTGCCTCTTTCTTTCTTCCTTTCTCCTCTCTTCTTTTTCTCAAATTCAATTATCTTTATACTCCATTGGTTTTTGCTTCAGGCATAGACTCCATAATTTCTCTGTCTGCAAAGAGTCTTGGTGTCTGTGGTGTTTTGGATGAGGATGGCCCCCATAGGCTCCTGTGTTTGAGTACTTGGTCCCCAGTTGGTGGAACTGTTTGGAAAGGATTAGAAAGTGTGGACTTTGGGGAGGGGGTGGTGGGCTTTGAGATTTCAAAAGATTGGCACTGTGTCTAGTTTCTTTTTCACCTCCCTCCCTCCCTCCCTCCCTCCCTCCCTCCCTCCCTCCCTCCTGCTCTCCCTCCTTTCCTTCCTCCTCTTCGGCATCTTTCCCTCTCTCTTCTCTCTCTGCCTCCTACTTTCAGATCAAGATGTAAGGTCTCGGCTGTTTCTACCGCCATGCTTTTGATCCACTGTCATGGTCTCTAATTCTCTGAAACTGTAAAGCCCAAAGAAAACACTTTTTAAACAAAAATTGCCTTGGTCATGGTGTCTTGTCACAGCAATAGAAAAATGACTAAGACGGGACCTATCGTCTGAAGGCAGGGCTTCAGAGATGAAGCCAAACACTGCATGGGGCCTTCTCACTCTGACAGTGTGGTTCAGCTTCCTCCTTGCCTGAAATCTGTCCACGAGGACACGAAGTTGTTCTTTACTGAGTTCACCCTCAAGAACCACACGACTGGATTACAAGACAGAACAATCACGCACAAAATTCCTCTAATGTCTTCGGGACATTTATGACTTCATGTTGGGCCACATTTTCAGCTAGCCCCAGCTACATGCGTTCATGGTCTGAGGGTGTCACTTGCCTGGAAGGAGAGATAATTAGAAGACGAGGCAAGGAAAAGAGTGTTCTGGTGTCACTGGCGTGTCCTCAAGGTTCCAAGGAGAGGCCCTCTTTGCTGCATGGATATAGAGAGAAAAGTGTCCACAGATGTGAGAAACATCTGGTCAACACACATGATCTCTCATGCTCCAGTTACCTGCACACCTTCCCAGTTCATGAAGCTCTCTCGTGTCTTGTTTCTTCTGGTTCTTCCAACTCCCTGTGAGGCACCTAGAACCAGTTATACTCACGAGGGGACAGGTGTGCGGAAAGGCCATCAGGAGGGACCAGATAGGACCCCGGGTCATCTGACTCTTAGCCAATGCTCTTTCACTTGCGACAGGCACAAATGTTTGATCACTGAGTCACCAAGTCAAACGCATGTAACGAGGTTAGCAATATTTTACAGGGTGATGACAGTGACTTTGCACTGAGGAATAGAAGAGCTGGAGGTAGGCTGAAGAATTAAGATCTAAATTCACAGTTAGTCCGGGGCCTCAGTAAATGGCCACACACAACCAGTATTAAATATCTAAGTTACAAGATGCCCTCGACACCTGGAGTAATCCATGTAGAAGCAACTTGGAATTTGATATCTTATGTAGTGGGGAGGTAGAGCTTTGTAATTCATTATTCTAATTAGCGAAAATAAAAAAAAATAGAATCACTAAGAAAAACGGACAGGATATTAAGTAATACCATCTTCTTCAGTGCTGATGTACGTCCACGTGGTTGAGAGGAAGTTGTGGGATAATAGCTTGTAAAACAATCTGGAATATTCCGAGAACATTCTTAACCTCTGAGGTTGACAACTGGTCGGATCACTATGCCTTTAGTATACCGTTTTTCGGTGTCCTGATCGTGAGTCTAAAGACCTGGGAGAGCATCTCAGATATTCTTAACTCCTTCATCTCACAAGCACTGTACTGAACACCTGATACGAGCCAGGTCCTAGGCTGGGTGCTGGCTAATCAGTGTCCTTAAGCACCCTCTGGAAGCCCTGCAAAGCCCCAAGTGCATCAGGACTAAGATTCCCAAGCTAGAAAGCCAAAAATGAAACACAACCACATTCTAAGAGTGAGGTGTTTGAGTCTAACTGTGGAGTCAATGGCCTGGTACCCCTAAGCTGGCTGGGCCAAAGAACTGATTATTGACTATTCCTGGATAGTACTGAAAGGCTTCTGGTCCCCCTCCCCTATACCATCCAGATAAACAAACGTGTGTACCTCTAGGTGAATGGGCAGATAATATTGTGACTATAAAGTTCTCAGCCCGTCTGTGCTTCTTACATGGTAACATGTCCCAGACTGTGGGTGTTAAACCAAGAAACAAGCCAATGAGATTTGGTAGACAGAGGATCCAAATTGGTCGCTACGGAAACCTCTTCAATCGTATTCATTGGCAAGCCCTGATTCCAGGCTCTCACTGGTGTGTCACACTGACCTGGCATCGAAATTCTCTGTATTTAAAGTAGGATTTCAGTTCCTGGGAAGAGATTTCCTGGAAAAGGTCAGCTGAGCGCCAGTGCAGCAGGCATAGCCACCTGGCAAGCTTGGACGTGGACCATGGACCTTAGCAAGGAGGGAGCCAAGGAAATGTCGCTATAAGCTCAATATGAGAGTCCCAAGGTCCCCCGGGAGCTTGTGAGTAGGGTAGAATATGGGACATGTGTTAATTTCTGAGAGCAGTGGCAAAATGTTGCTACTGGTGGCTTAGAGCCATAAAAAAATAAAATAAAATAAATAGCACTTTCTTATTGCTTCGTAAGCCGGAAGTCTGAAATCATGTGTGGCTGGGACCACATGGCCTCCCAGGCTCTACAGGAGAATTCTCGCTCACCTCTCCCAGTTCCAGGAAGACCTGAGCGTGAGGTTGTGACCCTCAGCAGTTCACCTTCTCCGCCTGTGGCCTCTGCGTCTCTTCCTGTGTGTGTCTCCTTCCTGTGCTCTTTCGGTTTTAATTCTTGACAATTTCCTACAGGTATGTAATGTCCTGTGATCACGGTCCCCCCGCTCCATCACTCTCCCATGCCCTTCTGCTCCTGATCCCCTTCTTTCCAACTGCCCCCCTCCAACATCCATGTCTCTTTTCTTTTCTGGTCGCGTAGCCGCTGTGTGTGTTCGTGAGTGCAATGGGCATACCATATCCAGAACACAGCACTTCATAGTGCTCCATCCTCGGTTTTTTCTCCCCCTCTTCCTCCATGCACCCTGGAGGTGGCATAAATATCCCGTTTAGGGCTCAGAACTCAACAGTCATATAGTCTTAGCATTGTGGCTATTTGTGGGAATCATATTAACTACCACCTGCTACACCCAACCATGGCCTTCTGACCAGGTTTACAGTACTAAGCTATAGAGAGTGGTTCTGATGTTCTGATTGGGAATGCATGTTGAAGGTCCTGTTCCACAATTGGGTCTTGATCAATCAATAAAGATGCTAGCAGCCAATGGCTTGGCGGAAGAGGCGGGACTTCCAACCAACCCCATCCCACCCCCCACACCGCCCGCAGGCAGGCTAGCAAACGCAGACACAGGAGAGGAGAAAAAGCCACCAGCCATGTGAGATCTTGGGCGGAATGGCCATTGGCAGACCCTACAAGCTACACTAGGCATGTGTGCCTTTCCGTGGAACAGGACAATAATCAAATCGGAGAGTGGTTGGTTACTCCACCTGCACCCCCAACAGTCGGCCACTATTGCACAAGTGGGCGTAACTTGCTTGGCAGGTGGGTATTACATATCCAGGGTCTTAAGATGGATAAGATCACTGGTGGAGTTCTTTCCCCCAGCAGCCCACACAACATCTTCCAGCATTATAAACACTGGCTGGCATCCTCCTTGTGTTCTTGTTATTGGCCTAGGGTCTACCAAGAAAAAAACCAAACTGATCTCATCTCAAGGTCCTTAATTACAGCTTCAGAGACCATTCTGTTCTTCCACACATACCCCCTTCAATTAAGGTCACATTCAGACTAGTATATTTGGGGGAGAAGTACCATTTAACCCATTCTAGAAGTTTGGCGGGCAAGTCCCCACTCTCTGAGATTTCTGTTCACTGATGGCTGCTTACTGCAGTGTTATATAGAGACTGAGTGCAGCAGGGACACAGGCAAAGTCACCCTGCCTTGTTGCTCTGCCTCTTGGGGGCTTCCCTTTGTCCCTTTGTGTCCAGCCTTTTACAAGAAGAAGGATTTCATGATAGAAAACTGAGTTTCCCCCTTGCAGCCACAAGGTCCCTGGCCTTTCCATACCAAACTATACAAGCAGGTGGTTCTGCACACATTCCAAATGTTTTCAGAAGCCACGGGAAGGTAAGCATCTTCGTTTCTTCCAGACCCTTTCTCACCCAGAAGGGCAGATGAGGGTCCTGTTATTTGTATAGATAAGAAAGAGACATGATTCTAGAAATATTAATTCAAGCCAAAGCTTCATGCTTTTCTTTTTTATGTACGAATTATGCAACATAATTGTTTTACAATGATTAATATTATTTCTGGGCCCTAACAAACACCATTTACAATGCAAATCTCCTCAGGGTTCCAGGAAGGTACTGTAATCAGGCAGAGTGTGATGGCTGCCAAGATGGAGGGAGTGTGAAAGGGTCCCCAGGCATGAGCTTGAACCCTTCCCAAAAAGCCCAGGAATCACCATGGCTTCCCCTCCACGTCCGGCGAGGCTTTCGGAGGATTCTCAGGACCAGTTGAGCGGGCATCTCTCAGTTCAATGGCAGTGTCATCAACTCCACTCACTTTCCAGAGGCTTCTCTTCAAAGTCACGTGCTTTTGCTCCTAACCAAGAGAAAGGCACATGACTAGGTGGTGGGAAGATGGGAAATCGGAAAATAACAACATGGGAAAATGTGTCAAAAGTACCCATCTGTTCTAATCCATCCCATCATTAATAACAGCACCTCCCCCTACCCAGAGAGAGAAAGCAGGAGCTTCCCGCTGGGCTGTATCATCCCCCCATTTCTGGGTGTCATCTCCACCAGTCACTCCTGCGGTCGATCCGTGCTTTGCTGTCCTTGGATCCCACAGACGTGTGATTAGCACACACTTTGCACTGCACACCCACTTTCGGTCCCTCCTAGTTCTCACCAGTTAGAAGCCCTCCACGCTCTGCCACCAACAGTCCCTGTGGCTGCTCTAACTCACTTAGCTTCCCACAGAGAGGCTCCTGGGCGGAGAACCACCTCACTCTGCAAATGCACAAAAGGTACAGGCCGCACTCTCCGGAAATGCCTGCCACTCCGGTCAAGAATCCTCCCCACTGCTTGGCTTCTACAGCTCTAATGCCCTGTGCTAGAAGTGTGTATAATTCAGTCTGTGTGACGTTTGAGAGAGAGATTGTACTCTGACATATATACTGCCTAATAACTCGTTAAGGAAACAATGCCGCTGTGGCGTTATAACTGGTTTCCTTAGGAACACGTTAAAGTATATAAGAGAATATGTGTGGGTAATAAAATGTTCTCATTTGAATATGCTGTTTTGTAAAAGCGGGGATTGAACCCAGGGCTTTGCTCCCTTACCAGGGAGCTGCATCCCCAGTTTTTTTTTTTTCATATACAAAAATGTTTAACTCACTAAGTTGCCCAGACTGGCCTTGAACTCACAGAGTTCAAGTACAGAGGGGCTTCCAATTTATGTCCTCCTACTTCAGCCTATGTTTTTAATTTAAAATTTCCATTTATTTACTTATTTTAGTGTGTGTGTGTACTCTGTGTGTATGTGTGTGTGTGTACTGTGTGTGTGTGTGCACACACTCATGCACGCACCTATGGCACGGTGCTTGTGTAGAGGTCAAAGGTCAACTTGCAGGCATTCTCTCCTTCCCTTGTATAGGTCCTGGGCATTGAACTCAGGTCATCAGGCCTGGCATCAGGCACTTCTACCGCTGAGCCATCTCACCAGCCCCCATTTGAATTCTGAATTACATCTTCATATGAGGTAAGAAGTGCAAGTCTAAAAATAACAGAGTCAGCAATCAATTAACGTATCCAGTCATCCCACGGAAGATTGAAGCATGAAAATTCTACTCTTGCTGCGAGTAGGTTGCGATGTTAGACTCTCATCTGACCGTGCTGGTCAGTCCGACTTTACGGAATCACGTAGAAATGGTTTCCTGTTGAACATTGAGCAGCGCGTGGGAACAGCTCACCTGGGCATCCTGAAACGAAGAGAATTTATTCTTAAGGGTCCGATAATCAAAAATATATTACTCTTCTGGTGCTTGAATCTAGCAGCCCAGACTTCCCGATCATAATTTTTTTAGGGCGATGGCTTTCAAACTTGACTTAGCATCAACATCCCCTGAGGGCTTGTTAAAGCATGTGATATGGGACCCCATCGCTCTGACATCTGGGGTCAGTACGATGACTTGGAACTGGGGAAGTCACATTTTTACCTGGCTCCGAAGGCTGCATTTGAAAGCCATGTTCTTGGGGCACCCTCAAAAGGCTAAGCCTGAGCAGTGAAAAAGTGATTCTCTTTCTTCACTTCTCATAAAACATGAAGAACATTAAGCAGAGGGGCCCATTGCACTGGAGAAAGGAAAAGGGTGAGCCTTGCTGCTTTCTGGAGGGTAAACAAGGATTTGGGCCCGGCCACGGGCCAGCATCATGGTCACGGTCCTGTTGGTAGAAGCCACAATCCTCCCTGTTTGCCAGGGCTGTGCCCTGTCAGGTAGTAGTCCCCAGCCCGAGGGACCTACTTTTCAGCCTGCGCCAGTGCTAAGCAGGGCACAGATGGGGGACATTGGTCGAGGTGGACCGGGTCCATTCACTCCTCTGCTAAGGTCAGTCAATAGAAGCTGGGTTTTGCTAAATGTATTCACACACACGGCAGTGACAGGAAAAAGCTGAAATCACAGTCCTCACCCTTTGGCTCGTGATATGGTAATCAGGTCTCCAGGTAGACAGTCTGTTGTTTGGAAAGTGCTAAGTGCCCAGGGCTGGAGCCCCTTGTCTTGCTTCTGGTCCTGCATTTTCCTGGTCTCATCCCTGACCTTGGGCTCCCTTTCCTCTCCACAAGGCTCCCAGCTGTGTTCTCTGACAACCAATCCTTACTCCGGTTCTGCAGAAGTCAACCTGACTAGCTCACTCTTTAATTTCTTTTCCTTTCCTTTTCCGTATGGAATCACTTTCAGTTGGAGAGAAAGGGATCCCCAAATTACTGTTTTGTATCTTACAGAGAAATCACTACCCACAGCTAATTTCTCAACTCCAGCTTCCCTCCTCCGGAAGCTTGCTGTGTCCACATTTCAATTAATTGCCGACTGGCACACGCCTGATTCCAAATATTTGTGCAGTTCCCGAGAAAGCCTCGTTCAGCTAAGTACCTGATCGCGTCAACCTGCTCTCCGGTTCCAACATCTCAGAATATCCAAGCGAGGAAATATGCAAATGCCAAAGTCACCCGGAGAGAATTCATCAGGGGAGGCAGTCACTGGAGGCAGGGAGCAAGGCTCAGATGAAAGATATTATTGCTCACTGGAGACAGGGAAATTGGGGCGGGGGAAGGGATGAAGTAGAGACTCGGAAGACGGAAAATAAAGTATAACAGCTCGGGAGGCTGTTTCCTTGGAGGAAGACTCAGACCCGCTAAGTTTGACATAGGTGATGGAGAACCCTGCAGGGAGACAGGGCTGGTGTTAGGAACAGACAATAAAGGGTGTCTTAGAGAGGTACCCCAAGTCTACACCAAATAAATCCATGCTTCCTTCTTGCCAGTGCCGGGCACAGTGCCGTGTTTTGTAACCCAGAGGAAGAGTCCGGTTACACAGTAACAAAGAGGGCGTGAGAAATGTTACCAACATAGGGTCTAAAATACTGGGAAATACACTAACACAGTCCAACTAGTGACAAGATCATAAGAAATGTGGTCTCTATGCTATATTTCTCTTTACGACCCAAGTTTGCTACAATTAATAAAGATGGTCTTCTGCTCTTCAGATGAAATACCATTTTTTTAAAAAAGGATTCCATGTTTTGTTTTGCTTTTAAAAATTGTTTCGAAGGTAGCCTGCAGTCTTTAAAAGGCTGCTGGTAAAATGCTTAACAGAAGGTGTCTGCCCACAGTTCCACAGCTGACCTGTCCCTCTGATGGACGTTATCATAGAAAGTGAGGGCGTCCGTGACCGTAGCACCGGAGAGGAGGCAGCAGATCTGAGAAAGTGGTGCCAGGTAAGGTTTTTGAATGAACAGTTTGTTTTGCCAAGGCTTGGAACAGGGCAAACCCTGACAATGACGTCCTGCGGGAGTCACGGCAGAGAACAAAGCAAGAAAATCTGACCCTGGTCTGAACGTGTGAGAAAATGAAACGGGGGTGGGGGGGGCCTAGCTTGGGGTTTCTATTGCTACGATGAAACACGACAGCCAAAAGCAACTTGGCGAGGAAAGGGTTTATATCTGGCTTATACTTTTCTCCATAGTTCTCCATCACTAAGGTCACTGAAGGAAGTCAGGGCAAAATCTCACACAGGGGAGGAACCTGGGGGCAGGAGTTGGTGCAGACGCTGTGGACGAGTGCTGCTTACTGGCTTTCTCTTCCTAGCTTCTTCAGTCTGTTTTCTTATAAAACCCAGGATCACCAGCCCACAAGTGGCCCCTCCTACATCAGTCACTAATTTTAAAAAGGTCCTACAAGCCTGCCTACAGCCCCGTCTCATGGAGGCCTTTTCTCAATTGAGGTCCCCTCCTCTCTGATGACTGTAGCTTATGTCAAGTTGACAGAAAACCAGCCAGTACAGGGGTGGGCCTCACTGGACGGTTTCCCAGCAGCCAGCCTTGTTTTAGTTCAGTGACACAAGAAATGGTCCTGTTGAGCTCTGGTGTGAAAGATTCTCCGTCCACAGAAACACCGAAAGCAAAGTGGAAATTCAACAAAGGAAAATACAGGTGCCTCTTGGAAGTTGCCTGGGCCTGCCGAACCCACGATGTGTGAAGGACGTTGTGCCAAGTGTCAAAGGATATTCATGGAAGTGTGAGCAGCTTTAAAGTTAAGGTCGGGCCTCACAACGCTGAGGAAGTTCACTAAGACCCTGAGAAACCTAAGGCCTCTTACAAACCCCGTGACATAACGTAGCCTCCTTAATTGCCACCACACACATACCTGAGGGAAATGACTTATATCAAGTGAATGGAAAAAAATGCTTCCTCGATTTTCTCATTGGAGACAAGCTGCGAACATGTGTAATTATCTTTACTCATTTAATAAATATTTATCGAGTGCCGAACATGGGCTGGGAGGTGGAAATCAGGAATAGACAAAGAAATACTCCCCTCTCTTGAAGACCAGGCAAGCTGGAAAGGTAGAGCTTTTGCTATCTGGTTTAACAGCTGCGTTTTAAATGGCTCAGGAGATCGCAGGGCACAAAAGAGAAGTCACATGACGCAGAGCATCCTATGACGTGATGCCCTAGGTCCCATGACTTCCCAGGGTTCTCAACGCCCTCGCTGTGCTCCACTCATGGAAATCCCACTCACCTCTAAAAGCTGGCTAAGATGTCTCCTCGTCTCCACGGCACTTTCCCCATGCCTTCCATTGGGTTCCCATAGCTCTTGCTCCACTGTGCCTTAAGCTTTCCTGGGGGCTCACCAGGCCTCTCCACTCAATCCTCAGTGCCTCTAGGGTAGAGATGACTCTTGATTCCTCACTGCGTTCTCAGGATAGCGCAGCTGGGGAAATGACGGCAGTAGCTACCAAGATCTGGACACTGTGCTAAATGCTGTTTGAACGATCGCATTGAATCTCTACCAAATGGTTTAAGGTGGATCCTATTGGCCATCTTCGGAGATGGGTAAAGGGATGTAGCTCAGCTGGTGCTTGCCCAGCTAGCACGCATGTGGTTCTGAGTTCCGTCCCCAGCACCACATATAACTGGGTGTGTCTGTAACCTCAGCATCCAGGAGGCAGAAGCAAGAGGATCAGGAGTTTACGGTCACCCTCAGTGACACAGGGGCTACAAAAGACCTCTTAAGAAAACAAATATCTAAAAAATAAGAGAAAATAAATATGAAGAAACAGGTTCAGAGAGAGTGCAGTCTCCAAGTCAAGGGGAGACACAGAAGTTCAGCCCGTTCTCTGCAGTTCCTCCTCCTGCTATGTGCTGTGAGCTGTGTAAGCTTTCTGAGATGAAGGACTGTGTCTGTCCTCCGAAATGTCTACAGCACCCAGCACAGTGTCTGATGCTGTGGGCATTACTAGTCACATGGGGCCACCCTGATTTCACAAGACCATGGAAGCCTCCACACTCACATCATGGATGAACTTCCTACCACAGAGCTGAAGACGCAGACACATTCTCGGGTACCACTTAAATAGCTCTTGCTATTAGGGGAACCTGGTAATGTTCAAGGGCAGAGGTCAGAATGAGCACCGGGTACACTTAAAATAAACCGGAGAAAGCTGAGCAAGCCCGGGTCAGATGGCAACATAATTTCTCAGAGATCATCAGACCAAGCAGGGTTTACAGACTAAGTGATACGGCCAGGTGGAGCTGGGAACACGGCAAAGTGATTGACACCAGGGGCTGAGTAAGGTGGAGTGATGCTGAGCCCTGTGTCAGCATTGAAGTTTAAAGACACCCTTAGGGGAGGCTCACACAGCATGGGGATGGGAGATGCCGCTAAGGCTACTTTTCTTGGTTAGCGTGACTTGGGGACGCTCAGGGTACTGCTTTAATGACCAGTTCTCATGTCCCTCCTCTACCCAGCTCTCACCTCTTCCCTCAGTCTCAAGGTAAGAGACCCAGGTTTTCATAAGCTCAGGAGGAGCAAAGGAGGGACAATCTGGTAGGAAATCCAGCCTCTGGTTTTGTTTTTGCTAAAACAAAACAAAGCAAAAAGAAAAGAAAGAAAGAAAAGAAAAGAATAAGAAAGAAACCAACCAACCAACCAAACAAACAAACAAAAAACCAAAAAACAAAAACAGAAAAACAAGGGTGATTTTGCTGGTTTCGAACTCATTGTGTAGCTGAGGCTGTCTCCACACTCTCAGCAATCCTCCTGCCTTAGCCTCCCGAACACTGGGGTTACCGACATGAGCCACCACGCCCTAGCTCTTTATTCTTGATGTATTCCCCGAACTCCAGCCAAGAGACGGCTAGACGGAGAACCGTCTAAGGGGCTGGCAAACGCACTCCGTGCTTTCCACCAGGTCACCACCGTGGTTCGGAATTGCTGCTTGGATTTACGGCGTGGGAGAAAGCACGCCTTCCCACGAACTCGCTTTCTCCACTGCACACTGAGAACTAGGTGGCCCACTCGATTCCTCTGCTCACCGCCTCGTGAGAGGCTCAGAGAGAAGCCCAGGGCTTGCATCCCATTCTTCCTGACAAGCCTCCTACAGATGGGAAAGGGCTGTTAACCCTCCAGTACCTGTGGTTGTGCTCAGCACGGAGGAGACTCAGTGGACATCGGGAACGCCAGCCCGGTGTCCCCAGTGTCCCCGTTTCCACTCCCTGATTTTCTCAAAATCTCCTGATTTTGATATGTGAAAGAGTTCGTGTGTGCTCTTATTGTCGCCGGCCTCAAATCCTTTCTGTAGGCAGGCAGGGAATAAATGAATAAATAAACAAATAAATGCATCGTGGATTTCCTCCTGCCTGCGGGTACCTGTGCAGGGTTTTGTCAGCTCTGTTTGCAGAATATCCACCCTAACAGATAGTGAGTGAGTGAGGAGACATCCGTTTGTGAGCGCAGCCGGTTCTCGGTATTTTTTTTTTTTTTACCAGACAAGCTTGGGTGCTTCAAGTAAATTCCCCTTTGATTGGTATGTTCATCAGTTGGACTCTAATTGGTGCAAACAGGTAATTTGGAGATTACAAGATTTATTCTTCTATAACAGTGATTACTGATTGCTAATGATAGAACTGATTTTTAGGTGCTTAAAACCTTGACAGTTACAATACTCCTGTGATTTGCTACATCGTCTTAGAGACAGCTTTCTACTGATCCCCGAGGACAGAGGCCACGTCCTCCCTGAGCTTTGCCCAGTGCCCCGTGGGTGTATGTGGATGTGTGTTTGTGAATATATATGCTTATTAATATTAATAATAACAGCCACGAGAGGACGGAGCATCCACGGGAGTACTGAGTCAAGCAATCTGCTTGCGATTTCATGGGTTTTAAAAATGTACACCTCCTCTCACCGATGCCTAATTCAACAGCACATCAGGATCATTAGCTCTGGATAAATTGGCCTTAAAGGCACGTCATAAAAGGACCAAGTTGTAAATGCTCCTCCCTGACATTTGGAGAGATTCTGCCTCGGAAGCATTGGGAGAAACTGCAGCTCTGAAGTGGAAGTCGCTGCCTGGCTGCCACCTCAGGGGAAGGAGCTAAACAAAGCCGCCCTGGCCTGCTGCCAGCTTGGGAGCCAGGCACCGCCTTTGGGCGCCTTCCCTGGTTATTCCCTGCGAGCAGGCCAGGCACCGACATGTCAACACGCCGTTGTGTGAAGGGAATGGAAAGTGGCAATGCCCAGACAGGAAAGCTGCCTCCGCCCAGAGTGCCAGGCACATAGGGTGTGGGGATCTAGTCCTACTGGGGGTAAGCTTGGTCCCCATGCACGCTTCTCAGTAAGGAGACCACAGTGATAAACTTGGACCTCCTTATTCACACGTGGGCACCAATGGCTACCGTCCCACACTGTCCCTGAACACAGTATCAACTCCTCCAACCTAGCACCTATTTAAATGTCCTTCTTGTTAAGACATCGATTGAGTAAGGACAGACTCGAGGTCTCCCATTTCTAGCCCCTGAGCTCACATGCAAGATGTGTGCTGTCAGGGGTTCTGGGGTGGGGGCGTTCCCTTCCTTGGGCTTGCCTTCCCATGCAAGGCCATGACCTGTTTTGGGGTAAGCCTGAGGGCTCTCAAAGGGGCGGCTGTCCTGTCCATCTTTCTCTGAGTGGTGGCTCTTGTTGAACATGGGTGCTCTTAAGAGTTTGTAAGCTCAAAAAAGATGAAAGCCTTTGATGTCTCCCTCCCTGACTCAGGACACTGCCTTGCATACAAGGTGAGTTTAGTAAACTGACTTTTGACTCAGGTTAGATGATCTCTTCCAGGCTACTGAGATCTCTTTGACCTTTAACCCCAGGGATAAAGAAACTCAGGTTGGTATAGGTAGAACTTAGAGTAGGAGCTTTCGGTAAGGGGCTGAGGCAGGCAGCATGCGGCTAGCGTGTGACCTGCACGGAGCAGTAGTTAGTCCCAGGTCCAGTCATGGTCATGATGGGAAACAGTGGGGGCTGTAGTGTGCTCTGTTTTAAAGTGAGGCTCTTCCACGTCTTAGGCATTTTAAATACCTTAACTGATTACATTTTTTTACAGTCTATTATGGGCTTATTGGAACACTATCCTGTCTTAAGTCAAGGACCTTCTAAGCAGCTAGGCCTTTTGTTTTCAGAAAAGATCAGATCTTGAAATTAAGCTCAGTGCTCATGCTACCCAGATTTCCTGCCTGTCTGTGATGTGTACACAGCCTCTGCCCTTCTCATACCTGACTCTGGGCCCCAGTGGAATTTCCACACCCTACCTTCATGTAGCCCTTTACAATATAAAACCCTTTCAAATACACAACCAGATCCTTCCAACTGTTTAATTGCATTCTTGTTCCTATTTTACCTAAAATCCTGGATGACATGACCTATCTAAGGTTTTACAGCTAACAGTGGGAAGGGGAGCTGGGCCTCAAACCCAGGGTTTTTGATGACACGTCCAACATCTGTGCTGTTTGCCAAAGCTGCCTCTCCTGGATCTGCTCTGTGGAAATGAGTCTAGCACCTCTCTTTGGTCCATTGCTTCTAGACACAGGTGACTGTAGGGAGCTCTGACCTTGACTCTCATGCAACCCTGAAGACACACCTATCAGAGTGTTCCAACACTGTTTTGAAGAACTTCTAAAGGGTTGGCTTGTGTGAGGCTTTCTGCAGTGTCGGTTGGAAATAGAGGGGTTGGAGTGTGTGTGACAAACTCTGATTTGACTTGCATATCATACTGTGCCCCTCAGACTGAACTCCAATCTGACACACACACACACACACACACACACACACACACACACACACACACAGTTTCTTCTTTTTGGAGGTTCTTCTTTTCTCCAAAGTGTAGTTACAGCAGAATTCATCTCCTCTGACAGAAGCAAGGAGTCATTCAGTCCACTTCCCTCACCTGACTCGTGCTTTCTCCAGAAACACAAAAATACAATGCTTTAGACGGCCCCAGCTGACTCCCTTGGCTTCTGTTTTCATGGGGGTACAGACACAGAGACACAGAGACAGACAGACAGAGAGACAGAGACAGACATAGAGACAGAGACAGATCATCAACCAGTGACTATCACCTGGAGACCATGCTGGTTGTCTCTCAAAACTCTTCAGGCAGGTCAACCACACTACCATTCTCGGGAATTTTCTGCCTAGAATCAAATAAGAGCTTGACCCACCACAAGGGGAAGAGGCAGATCATAACTCTCTCTTTCCCTCCCTTCTTTCCTCTTTCCCCTCCCTCTCTCCCACTCTCCCTTCCTCCTTTGTTCATCCATTACCTTACCCCCTTCCCCAGGGTCTTGCTAAGTAGCTCAAAGGATCCTTGAACTTTCAGCAAACCCCCTGCCTTAGCCTACCCAGTGCTGGGCTGGCGGGCGTGCATTAGCACAACAGGCTCAAGTGTCCCTCTCTTAGTGATCACTTTGGGTCTAACTGTTCCGTGTTGACTTGGCCTCTTCATAATGCTACATCAGCCATTACATAAGCCAAGGCAGGTCTCTCTTACTCTCTCTCTCCCTAAAGAGCTTTTAACACCGGCAAGTGTTGTCTAACACACAAGAAGAGATCAATAATTGCCTCAGATCAGCCTCCTCTGGGCAGTGGCTTTGATCACAACCTCTTTACAGTATCCATGTTGCAGCACTACCTCTCGTTCCCACCCCCACCCCCCCAGCACAAAGACTTTGATATGATCAGCAGCACCCCGTCATTTTGAGCAATGCCCATTCACACGCACACCCAGAGTCTTGCTTCAGGACGGCTTGAGTCATCATTTCGCAGTCTTTTATCAGCCATCTGCAATCGGCTCCAGCCAAGCCGAGTCTGTGGTAGGATGCCGAGAGCCCGAGAGTGTCTTCAAGGTGAGGTTTGGCTCTGCTGACTTCAGGGAAGAACCTGGGAGATCTTCCCAGGAGAGCAGCTGGCCCCTAGCCCAGTGAGCTTGTCCCTATTGCTGTGTGGCCTTGAGTATTCAGGCGCTCAGCTGCCAGGGTCAGGCTCCAATCTCTACCACTCCGGTGGCATGGAAGATTGGAGAAGGCAATGGGCCAGATGACTTCATGAGTCTCTTGCACCCTCCAGGGGCTGCTCTTGACTATGACATCATACCAGTGGAAGTGGGTGGGCCCTGACAATTATTCCAATTTGAAGAAAAGACTCTTAGAACTATTCCTATTTGCCTATTCTCTTCCTCTCCCTACCCTCTCTTCTCTGACCCCATAAGCCAAGACTAGGGCAGCTCTCCCCCTCCCCCAGCCCCACCCTCAAGACCGTTTTCTCCTGAGGATACAGGAGAGGGTACTTCAGTCCTCAGGGGCACCTTGAGGAGTGAAGCACGTCTTTCTTGCGTCAGGGAAGAAGAGTGACTGGGTGAGAACATGCCTTGGCAGAGGAGAAGCACTCCGATGGTTAGATCCAGTATCTTTTCTAGCATCAAACAGCACCGGCCGGCACAGGCCCAAGACTCTAGACTTCACTGAAAACGACAGCCAACTCCCTTGAGGCCACAGCAAAAACTCCCCACCTCAGTGAGCTCAGGGGACCAGGATGCCAATGAGACAACCCTGAAAGCCCATCCTGAGGGTACCCAGCCCCAGAGAGGCGAGTCCTGGCCCCATCCCCCTTTGCTTTTGAGCATCCCCCACTTTGACCTCAGTGGAAAGATGGCAGTGGCTCCAGACCAACCAGGAACCTTTGTGCTTAGCCTGGTGGACACAGCGCAGACTTCCTGGGCTGCGCTCTGCACTGCGGATGGTTTACCAGGCTCAAGTGGGCACCAGGGGCCTCTACAACCAGTCGTTTCTGTTGCCACCTCTTCTACTTGTTCTGTGGCTCAACTCCTTCAGGGAGATCCTTCTGGTGCAAGTGTCAAGGGGAAAGTCACTGCATTCGTTTCCTAGGGATGTCCAAACAAAAGACTGCAAGCAACAGAAAACTAGTCTCTCTCTTCTGGAAACTCGAAGTCTAAAGTCATGAGGTCATCAGCAGGGCCATGTTGCTCTAAAGACGCTCGGAAGGAGTTCTCCACTAGGCTCTTGGCTTCTGGTGGGCCCTGCAATCCTCAACCCTTGGTGTCCCTGAATTTACGACTGCGTCTTTCCACACCACAGGTCCATGTCTCCACCACCATAGGTGGTCATCATGTAGCATACCCAAGTGCGTTGACATTGGACTTGGGGTGCACACTAATCAAGGATGGCCTCGATTTGACCTAATATTGTATCTGGAAAGACCTTGCTTCTCTGGACCTGTTCTGAGGTTGAGGCTGAACACCAATGACACTAATCAGCCACAGTTGTCCCAGCTTGAGGACCCGAGCCCAACAGCTGGCGTCTTTACCGCATGTACCACACACAGCCCAACCTCTCGGAATACAGAGTGAGAGCCCTTGGGTGTGCTGGGTACATGGAGACTCTAACAGGTCTGGAACAAGAACATTCTAGGTCCTAAGTCAGGTAGATAACTATATAGCCTCTGGCATGGAATCATTGTTCCTGATAGTCACCCCCTCATTTGGTCTTCACGACACCATCTTGGAGCAGGAAGAGCAGGTGACGTAAGGTCCGAACGACAGAGGAAACTGAGCCTTGCCGAGGCGCCCAGGTCATCTTGCTGGCTGGAAACAGGACTGGGATTAAGATCGGAGTTTCCTCATTTTCTGTCCAGTACTTGCTCCATCCCCCAGTCTATAAACTGAATTTACATAAGATCAGGGCAGAAGACTCCACCAGAGAAAATGAACAGCTTGCATCTGAAGGTCTTTCCCTTAGCTGGTTTTGTTTTTAAGACAGAGTCTCATGTGGCTGAGGCCGGCCTCAGATTTGCCGTGTAGCTGAGGATGATCTTGAACTTCTGATCTTCCTGCTCCCACTTCCGGGCTGCTATGAGGACAAGAATGTACCGCCATGCTTGAGATTGAACCCAGGGCTTTGCGCATGCTAGGCAAACACCCTATCAACTGAGGCAAATCTAGAGTTTTAAATGTCTAGGGTATTTATTAACTGTTCAAGACTGAGTTTACTTATATAATAGACACCAGGGAAATAAGAATCCTTCATCATGGGGAAGAACAGAATACTTAAACACACAAGACAGAATGCTACATTGTGACAGGAGACTGAAGTGGGGGATGAAACGGGTCATTGGCACAGCATGGAGAGGAATTAGAAAGGGCTTGGAGAGGTGACAAGAGTTTAGTAGCCGTCTATAAGAATATCGGTGCTCCTGGGTCAGAAAGAGTAAAGAGTGGTGTGTAGACAGTTGGAAATAGGAAAATAAACTCTCTTTAGATAATGAATGTTCGTCAGTGTTAGATAGCAAGACTTTGACCAAAATATTATGAACATTCAAAACCCAAGGGATTGTTTGTAGAAGTCTTTAGTGGTAAAGGATATTGGTGTCTAAAAGTCACTGTGAAATGATTTATAGTATGAGTGTGTATGTGTATGTGTGAGAGAGAGAGAGTGTGTGTGTGTATGAGTGTGTGTGTATGAGTGTGTGTGTGTGTGTGTGAGTGTGTGTGTGTGTGTGTGCACATGCGTGCTCTGGGTGGTGAGTTTGCTGTGTTCTGTGTGGGTATGCTGGATGGGTGTGCGGGGTGGCTGTATTGGCTGTATGCTGGGTGGGTGTGCTGGGTAGGTGTGGTAACTGTATGTCGGGCGGATGTGCTGCCTGTGTGCTGGGTGAGTATTGGGTGGGTGCTGGGTGGGTATGGCCTGTGCAGAGAAAACTAGAGCTGTTGCTGCTGGAAATGTCAGCGGAGACATGGTTGCTACAAGACCTAGTCAGCTATCCCGGGAGATGGCTCTCAAAAGAGTCCCAAGCAGGAGAATTCATTGAGTTCCTACTTGCGGAGGGCAGCAAAGCTTCCGCAGTGTGTAAGAGTGGGGGCGCTTTGTGCTATGTGCCTCAGTTGTTAGTCATGGGTGATGCTCAAAGGCCAAAAAAAAAAAAAAAAAAAGAATGCATTTTATGCATTAGAGTGGTTTCAAAGTTACGTGCTCACCACACCACACCACACCACACCCACATGCTTGTATTCAAATTGCTTTACTGCACTTCAGTGTTTCTAGTGATCGGGAAGCACACCCATGTGTGCAGCTCCTCTCCTCAGCACCACAGCCACGAAGGGGATTAGAATCCATCAGGTGGAGTGGGCCAGAGGAGAGGTCCACAAGGCTCCAGCAGAGACAAGCTAAGGAATAAAGGTAAACTAGACATTGAGCACTCTTCCGATGTGGAAAAACACAAACAATGGCTCTGACTGGATGAGGGACCGGAAGCCAGCCCACAGCCCAGCCCGGTCAACACTTGTTTTCCATGCCACCTTTGGAAGCCCCTGACAGGATGCAGTAAACACAGCTGGAAAGCCACCAGCCAGACTAAGGGTGGACAGGTAGTAATGAACACCCAGAGAGGAGGCGAAACACCCCGAAAATGAACCAACCTCTGTCAATCAGACGTTTCAGAAAATGGTACATGCCTATAATCCTAGCACCCAGGGTAGGGTCAACACCATCCTTGGTTGCGTGGTGAATTCTGGATTATGGTCTGGGTTATAGGAAGGACCCTGTCGCAAAACAAAAGAGTCGATCTCTGAGATGGTCGTGTGAGCACCAGCAGTAATGGAAAGTTACTGTAATGACTGCTGGAGCTGCAGGTAATTGGTTGGGACAGCGCATTGACGGAGGTAGCAAGTTTTGAAGAACAGCGGTGTTTCCATACTCAAATGGATGACGACAGGTGGGCGTGCATCCAACAGGTATTGGGGACACAGGAGCTTGGGGAAAGTTCCATTCTGAGAAACAGACTGAGGATTTACAGAAATTGGTGGTAACTGAAGTCAGAGGAATTGAGGTGAGGTGGGGTGGTACCAAAAGAAACAAAGGACACTTGACAAAAAGGGAGAAGCCAAGCCTGGAGGTGGGAAGACCTCAGCTTCATGAGAATAGAGAGAGGGTTCCATCACCTGGTCCCCTTGGTCCCCTTGGTCCCCTTGGTCCCAGGGCCTGTTGTTCTATGTCCAATGGCCTAGAAACCGTTACTAGTAAGAGCGTGTAGAAAGCAGAGAACCCGCCTATTTTAATCTTCACTTTGGTTGAACTCAGGGATGAGTATTTTCTTTTCCATTCATAAGTACGCCCCATGCTTAACAGGGCCCTGGAATATAAGTGCTTTATAAATATTTGTTGAATGAGTGAATTGATTAATGGATCTTTAAGAACTATTTGGAGAAAGCATTATAATAGCTTTAAATACGGAGCAGAACCTATTGAGAGGATCAGGGTGAGCTTGAGGACCATCTGGAATGTTCCCCAGGGGACGAAATTATACAAAACAAAACGTTGACTCCCAGAGCGCAGAGCAGCCTTGGCATAGTCCGCACCGGGTGAGATTTAAGGAGAGGCATCGGATACAAAAGGAAGCCAGCTCAAGTAGGCACCGTGGCTCCAGGTCACAGGTAGATGAAGCTTTGTGGAATAGAGCCAAAGAGCCAAGAGGAAATGGAAATTATTGGATGTACTTAAGAAAACCTCAAGTCATCAAAATAGAAGGTCTGCGTTATTGAAGCTATATTTGAGAAGTGAGACAGACGGCCCTCGGGAGAATATTGGGGGATGCCAAATCAGCAACTTAGCAGCCCTGGCCCTAGAAACCGGCTCACTCCGGCCCTCCTCCTGGCCCTACCAGCGAGATCTGAAAGCTCCAGCAACGTTGGTCTCCTTTCTGCACAACCAGACAGAGCAGCAGAGTCAGAGCACAGAGGGCGAAGCTCCCTGAAGGGGAACTCCTACGCCTACCTCGACTTAGCCCGCTCAAGTACACGCAGAGCGCCCCCTGCCGAGCGTATGGTGTTTGTTCAGGAAAAAGGACACCCTAGAACAGAAATTCCCAGGATCACTCGCAGGTAGAGCCCTCTGCGCGACCCAAAAGGTAGAGGTGAAGCTAAAGGAGAAACTTGTGAAGATACAAGACTCTGGTTTCCGCCGACGAGCAATTTGCTCATCAGGAGTGCCGCCCCCACCCCCTTGCCCCTACCCTAACCATCCAACGAAGAGGCTAGAATAAAAGATTAATAGACGTTAAAGAAATGTCATGTTCTTCTGTGCCGCGTGTGGACTGAGCCATCGCTGCTTCGGCCACGCGTCTTCAGAGACTTCTGGGCACAGTGTATTATTTAAAGTTGCTCGTTCCAGCCCGACTTCCAAATGGTCTCAGCGTGAATCTGAGCATTCCGCTCACACATTTCTTGGCTTCTTCGCAGTGTTTTGTCACTTCAGTTGGTTTTAGAAAGTGTCCCCCTCCCCCCACTGGATGGGAAAGTCTAAAGTCTGACGTCGTCGATGAGATCCCACCAGGAAGAAAGTGACCACTCAGCTTCCTGTGAAATAGAAGAGTACAGAAATGGACCGAACTGGGGGTGGGGGTAGAGGTTGGGAAGACGGAACGTGGGAAGTGACCTGGAAAGATCCGCATGGAGATCGGCCGCTGTGGGTATCTCTATGAAAATGAATATTCTAACTTTGGTTTTTGGTCGATGCGCAGTTTTAATTTTTCCTTCATTGGGGAACTATGTCATATCGATACATTAATGTAGCATTAATATAAAGGCATTGGTAGTTATCACATAATTATTAATTATAGCATCCAATTAAATGTTATTTCAAGAGGGGTAAAATATAATAAAGCTATTTTAATAAAAAATTTTAATTAATGGGACCTAAGATAAGATTTCTTACATGCACAAAATGTTTCCTCGGTTGTGATAAAAGACACAGCATACATTTTGCCATTCTAATAATTTTTATGGGAATTTTTGTGTGTGGCATTAAGTGCATACCCCAGCTGCTCAAAGATCACCATGACTACCACCACCACCATCACCACCATTACCACCAGCAATTACTACAAAGATTTCTTTTCTCATCTCTGCCCTTGGCGAGCTGCCTTCTACATCCTGTCTGTTGAAGCCTCCCATTCTAAGCACCCCCTACAAGGAGACTCTTAGTACGTTGGTCCCTGTATGTACAGCTCCCTCAACCTAGAGAAAAGCTTTCGAGAGTCATCTGCGTGCATCAGAATGCCATTCCTGCCATTCCTTTCCAAGGCTGAAGGACGTTACATCTTGTTCTAATTTCTCCCTCTCTCAAGTCATCCACTTGTTGACGGATGCTTTGTGAGCGTTACGTGTACCGCCACCGTCACCACGGGTGTGGAGGTGTGTCTGTGCGTGTCCTTGCTTTCAGTTCTTTTCTGTGTGTACCTAGCAAGGCAACTGCTTCCCATACAGTAATTCTTCGTTTAATCGCCATACCGCGTTCTGCAGGGCCGTACCATGTCACATGGCTGTGCACTGGGGCTCCAGTTTCTCCACATCTCCCTCAATGCTTGCTAGTTTCCTTTTTAAAAATTAAAACAAACAAACAAACAAACAAAAACATTTATTTATTTGTGTGTGTGTGGAGGGAGTTTAAAGTACGTGTGGAGCGTGTTGTATGTGTGGAGGACAAAGGACAATCAGAGTTAGTTCTCTTTATCCATGAAGTGAGCTCCAGGAATCAAACTCAGGTGGTCAGGCTTGACAGCAAGGGCTCTTACCTGCCAAGCCATCTCGCAGGCCCCCAAATTTTAAGTTTTTAAAGTACTTGTCTCCCTAGCAGGTGTGATGTAACATTTCTGCATGGTTTTAATTCCCATCTCCTTGACGACAGCTGATACCACGCACCATGCCTGGTACTTTCTCACCGCATGGTTATCCCCTGTGGGGAAATGTCTTTGTCTATAATAGACTCTTTCATTGTTATTGAGTTATTATAAATACTAGTCCATGATCTGCCACCAAACTATATCCCTAGCTCTGGTTTGGTTTGGTTTTATTTTGTTTAATTTTGAGACAGTGTCTCACTAAGTTGCCCAGGAAGACCCAGAACCTGGAATCCTCCTGCCTCAGAGCCCTGATTGCTGCACCATAGGTTCTAAGTCATTCTCTAGTGTTCCCTGCTGGACAAAAGTTTTGAATCCTGGTGGAGTCCATTTCGTCCAGTCTGTCCTTGGTTGTCGCACCCAACTGTGACGTCACAAGATCGCTCCGCTTTCCACTGTCCTACAGTTTTAGGTTTTACACGTGGGGGGTTGGCTTGTTTTGCTTTGACTCATTAGAAATTGATCTCTATTAATTATTTATGTGACATAAAGTTAGGATCCATCTAACTAGGACTTTATCTTATTTTATTTAAAATTACATGTATTTATCGTGTGTGGGGGTGGGTGGGTAGACATATGCCGTGGTACATATGTGGATGTCTGAGGACCACTTTCAAGAATTGGTTCTCTCCTTCTACTGTGTGAATCCTGGGAATCAAGCTCAGGTCCCAAGGCCTGTCAGCAAGCACCTCTCCCCAATGAGCCATCTCGCTGGCCCACATCATTATTCTTTTCCATGAGACCACGTAAGCCAAAATAGCCAAGCTATTTGTTGAAAAGACTGTCCTCTCCCCTGTCAGTGGTCTTGGCACCGATGAAACTCTCACAGACTTTGAGGGAATGGCGACCGATGGAGACGTACTCGGCAGCCACATGTGAACAATGAAGTCGCCGTGCTTGTGTGTCTATGATGGAGGGAGAGTGGCGAGCCCGTGTTTACTGCAGGACTCGATGGGGTGAGGTAGGGTTTGAGGCAAGTAAGACAATCCACACAGGAGCTGGGAGGTGCTGGGCTCTATAAGTCTCAGGACGTATAACAAGTCTCCAGCCACCTAACCTTCATAGGCCTCAGCTTCCTCACCTGTTCAGTGGAAACCGTACTGTTCCTAGAAGTGTCAGGAGCCCTAGGTGAGGAGATTCCCACATGGCACTCAGCGCACGGTAACTGTGGTGCGTAATAGCTACAGCACCCATTACACCATTATTAAGATCATATTACGGAGTGGCTTAGATCTCATTATGTCTGTGATTCCCACATTAACCCCGTGAGGTAAGCGAGGTGGTAATCACGGCCTCATTACAGGGATAATGTCAGCCTTGGAATGTATTTTTGCTGGACTGGGATCACGTGACAAGGCAGCAAAAGGCACCCGCCTTTCCACCATTCGTGAAAGGGATGGCGGCGCTGTGAAGAGAGCAGCTTTTATGGAGACCTGGCTCTCGATGTAGCCTTCCTTCTCTGAGAGATGTTTGTGATTGTTTGTCCTAAAATAGCCGTGTGCTACTACACCCTCATGGTAAACTTGACCAGTATGCAGGTCCTGTCAGGGACCCAGAAATCAAGGCAAGACCAGGGACAGATGCCAGATGCCCCATTCAGAGCCAAATCTCACAGAATCAGAAAGGTCATCTTAAGTAATTACAGATGGCTTCAAGGTGCAACAGTGAATTCTCTCATGCAACCCCCTCATCTAAGTACATAGGCCCAGGGAAGTAGGTACTGGCTGTCTCCATTGGGCTAGCCTCCTCACACTGCCTCCAGTGAGAAACCCTAGTCTCCTCTTAGTCTCTCCAGTGGGCTAGCCTCCTCTAAAGCCTGGCTTCAGGAACAGAGAGGAAGAGCAGAGAGTTGGAAAGATGTCTGCTTAAATTCTTTAAGTCGATGGTTACATAGTCTCGAAGACAGGAGACTGGCAAGATGTGATAGGATAGTGCAGACTGAAGACAGAAAGCCCAAAAGCAGGGACTTGGAAATGAGAAAGGGTGTGTGTATGTGTGGTATATCCATGGTGTGTGTGTGTGTGTGTGTGTGTGTGTGTGTGTGTATGTGCTGTGTCCATGGTGTGTGTGCATGGTGTGCGTGTGCGCATGCATGTGTGTATGTGTATGTGTGGGTATAGTACCTGTATGTATGGTATGTGTGTATGAATGATTGTGTTGAGAGAGAGAGAGAGAGAGAGAGAGAGAGAGAGAGAGAGAGAGAGAGACTCTGAAGGCTTATACCCAATGCCTCCCACATGCCTCTGTCACTAAGCTACATTCCTAGCTTGCGTGCTTTTTATTTTGAGGCAAGTTCTTAATACATGACTCAAGCTGGCATTGAACTCACCCGACAGCCCAGGTATGCCTTAAATGTAATTCTCCTACCTCAGCCTCTCAAGTAGCTGAGACTGTAGTCCTGAAGCATGGGTCCTGGCAAGAACTATGAGTTAGAGCAAGGGTGAGTAAGTTCCTGTACAGTTTCTTGTGAAACTTCTATTGTGCAGCTCCTGTCAACCAAGGCCAGATTCTCCTGTTCCTCTAACACCATGACCTCTTGGCTGTTCCCAACCAAAACCAGTGTCTTTAGACTCCCTGGACTAAGTCCTCAGCATGCAAAACCACTCCCCTGTCTTCAGGCACTAAAGGGAAACACAGCCTTCCTGGAGTAATAATGGGACGGATGAAGAAGCTATAAATTTATCTGGATTTACGACCTGGCTCTCTCCCTCACTTCCATTTGTGCCAAATCGTCCAGGGCTGCTCCTGATTAATCATCTGTGGAAAAAGTACATTACTGCAAGGTGCGTGTTCTCACCCAAGTGCTTTCAGCAAGACCCTGGGAAGCCAAGGCAGCCTTTTAGGAACCAGCTGCTTTGAGGGCAACAGATGCTTGGCCCTTTCGGAACCTCTCTGTCACCTACAACCTGGACTGAAAGACCACGCTTTCAGGAACGGGCAGAACAGGAAGTCCTGCAGGTTGGAGAGGAATCCCCGGGGTGAGGTTTTGGTGAGGGGGCTGGCAGCTGAGCCACCTGGACAGGGACCAGTCTCTGAAGCTGCTCGAAGCGGCTCCCAGTGTAGTGGCATGAAGGAGTGACTGGCAGGAAGCAGACTCTGAAGAAAAACCAGTTCACTTTCTGATTGTGCCACTCGGTGTGTGAACCTAGGCCAAGTCCGCAAGTTTCAATCTCCTTTTATAAGAAGGGAGAGAAGCCTTGTTTCCCGAGACTGGGCGTGGTGGTGGGGCGCATCTATAGTGGCTGCCAGCCAGCTCTCCTCAGGAGCGAATGCTGCAGGTGAACCTCTGTGTTTGGCCAGTGAGTTCCCTCTTAGGAAAGGACACACCCAGTGTGATGGGCGGCTGTGACTTCTAGAAGAGGTGGTAAGGTATATGACTACTGAGAGTCACATAGAGGTATGTGCTTGTAGCCCTAGCATAAGGGTGACTTGGGAGTCTGAGGCTAGCCTGAGCTACATAGTGCTAGCCTGGGCTGCATAGTGAGTTTCTGTCTCAAAGCAACAGAAGACTGACTTCCATGGCCCTTGTCCTCCCTGTTTGTCCTGTTCCCTTGCTCTGATGCAACAAAGCTGCTTTGCTGGGTCTGCCTTGGGGAAAGGCCCATGAGGCAAGAGCTAAGCACAGCCTGTAGCCAAACGCACTGATGGGCCAAGGCCCTCCCTGCAGTGGCCCACAAGGACCTGAGACCTGTCACTAACCATCCAAGGGAGCTGTAGTGTGAGGCACCATGTAGGGTAGCCAGTCCCCAAGCAGGAGCTGTCACCATTGCTTAGGCAGGGACAGAGGGTCTCGACCTTGCTGTTTATCTGCAGCCAGAGTGAAGAAGGAGGCTGAAAGGAGATGGAATTTTCCAGAAAGCCACAAATTAAGCTGAAACTATTTCTGGGGTTTTGTTTGTTTGTTTGTTTATTTGTTTTGTTTTTTGTTTGTTTGTTTGTTGGGTGGTTTTTTTTTTTTTTAGAGAAGTCAAACACCAACTATTTTGTGTGACATGTAATCGCCTGGTTTCCAAATATTTCATACGTTTCATGATTATAGTCGTGGCATGGCTGCCGTGTGGTTGGCCCCTGGCCCCTGGCCCCTGGTCCTGTCCTCAATGGCTCTACCTTCAGATCCCAACTCCATCCCCGTGTCAAAGCAGCAATAATGGCGAATATAATGACCTTTCTCCCACTAAAAGAAAAGTCATTTTTTTCTCCTAGCGGAGAAAAATCCTCCACCTTTCAAAGTGGTGTCTGTCCCTAGGTGTCCCTTCTTGGGCCTTCCTCCTGTCTTAAGTTGTCCTTTGGGGATTTTTTGTGTCTTCTCAAACAAGCACTCACTTCTGAGCATTTGAACAGAATGGGTGTGTGGGGTCACCTCTACCCCTGGCACAGAAACCTCCAGAAACACATTGCAATCTGTCTGACTTGCCCTGGCCAGCCATGATACCTACCCTCCTAGGTTTCCAGGGCCAGTGAGCAGAGGAATGAACTATTCGGAACAGTCCTCTGAGGAGGTGTGACTGGACACAACATGAGCAGGGACCTCACAAGTCTTAACGGACATTTTCAAAGCCACAGAGCAGAGCTAGCAGGGTCTCACAGCTTTCTCGCCCAGCCGCCCAGCCGCGCTGTGGAGCCCTGCTGGCAGGGCGAGGAAGAGCTGTGGCCATCGTTCTCACAATGGAAGGAGGACCAGGTGAGGCAGGTGGGTGTGCCCTGATAGCCTGAGTACAAGTCCAGCCAACAAGACAAGAGCTTTTGGAATTCATTATCAGAGTCAACAGACGACCCGGTGCTTGTCTCTGACCCCCTCCCTGGCTTCAACACACTTTAAATCAGGATCCAAGACAGACGGAAATGCTGTGCTTAAAAGAGGAAAAGGTTCTGAGGATCTGTGGTTCTCCCTGCTTCCTTATTTCGAAAACAGGGCAGGGACAGACAAAGATGCTGTAAGTGGAGGTGTGCGTGCGTGCGTGTGTGCGTGCGTGCGTGCGTGTGTGTGTGTGTGTGTGTGTGTGTGTACGTGCGCACACGCTCATGGGTGTCAACAACGGGACTCAACAGTGTTAAGGCTATTAATGAAGACAAGTGGAGCGATAACTTCAGAGAATTCAGACTAGGTAAGAAAATGCCTGTTACCTTGGCAACCCCTCCTCCCTAAGGGCATCATAATTCATACTTGGCCAAACCCCAGGCGAAGGGAAGACTAGGCTCCTAGATTTTAGACATAGGGGCAGAGCCTGACTTGAAAGCACCAAGTAAGGAAGACCAACAGGAAGGCCCAGTGAGGACTTCAGGTACTCTGGTCTACTCAGCATTCACCTGCATTGGCCAGGAGCGAGAACTCCAGCAATCACGTGCTTGATGGCAACTGGTCAGAATTTGTCAACCCAGCACTGACTGGGCAAGACTTACGTTCTTGGCTAGGTTCTGTCTACCCGGCGCTGGGTACTCAGCACCGCCTGTTTGGTGACGTCAGCAGAGCCCCGGCTTGGTGCTCAGCCCCTGTCTGCTTGACCTGATTGATGAGTCAGAGCTGCCGTGAACTGGCCTGGCAATTAAGTTAAGCACACACGTCAAGGGGACCTGGAGTAGAAATAGGGTGGATTCTAAGAGAAAAAATGCACCCCTCCCACATTATATCACTCACACGGCACTTTATCACCTTCCTTTCTTTCCATATTCAGCCCCCTGAGAGGTACACATAGTCCGCCCTCTTTGCAGAGGTAAGCATTCATTAACTTAACAGGCACCAGGGAGCACCTTCTCCTCAGGGAGCATCCTCAGGAAGTTTGGGGATGGAGAAATCGAATGAAGCACGGCCCCTCTTTTCAGACAGTGCAAATTCCAGCGGAGGAAAACAAGAGAATCACCAAGCTCCTCTTAGCAATACCCAGCCTTCTGTGCTCTTTTGCATGGCAGACCTTGCACTCACGGGTGAAAACTCAGACACGATAAATGCCAGCCTCATTTTGCCAATATGGAATCTGAGGTCCAGAAAGAGTCAGCGGGTGCTCCGGTTGCCATAGCTAGTCGCCAGCAGTAGTAGGGTTTGAAACCAAGCAGTCTTTGCTTTAAGGTCCTTAGATGCCACAGACTAGGCCCCTAGATGATCAAGACCACTTGACACATGAAATGCCAATTTAGAAATATCCACCTTGCAACCAGGTGTGAGGCTGTAATCTTAGCGCTCCCTCAAGTGCTTCAAATTCCTCACAAGTTCACAAGTTCAAGGTCAGTTTGGGGCTGCAGAGAACTTGTCTCAAACAAAACAAACAAGAACTAGTAATGTGCTTGCCCAATGTACACAAGGTCCTGAATTCAAGCCCCACAATCAACACACACACATACACACATACATGCACATGCATACACACACTCACACACACATGCACATGCATGCACACACACACACACTCACACACACATGCACATGCATGCACACACACATGCACACACTCACACTCACACACACACTTTCAATTTTTGCCATGTGCTTAAAGGTCTAGGAGACAACAGCCTACGGGTGGCTGGCCTTGAATCTCGAAGTGTTTTAAAGTCACAGCAGCAGCACAGTGTAGTGACTGAGGCGTTGCATGGGTTCAAATCTTAGACCTGCAGCTTATCGACTGTGCGTTCCTTTGTAAGCCACTTGAATAATCTTTGCCTCAGTTTCCCCCTGCATAAAGTAGGGGCAAGAACATCACTTTCCTCCTAGGTTTTTTACAAGTAGCATACAGATGGTTGCTCTAAAGATTTGCTTCGCCTACACAAGTCATCCCACTTCACCCCAGGACCCATGCTTGGCCCTGCGATGGCACAGGTGAGTGGAAGTAGAGCCCAGGCCACAGACGTGCTGTCTCTTAGTGTGATGTTGAACTCTGTGGTGGGTTCCTTCAGAGCTGCTAACTCTTCACCCAGTGCCAGAATCCAGGCTCCAGCTTGGCTGCTCCCCATCTCAGAGAGAGGCAGCCGGGAGAGAGTAGCTCACGGTAGCGTGTGTGTTTCCGGTAGCCAGTGTGTTTCTCGTGATATAACAAGTGACTCTTGCCTTCCAGGTGAGTTGCTAGGATACTTCAGAATGGGTACCAAAACTGTGATGCTTTTGGTTCATAAACTACACGCATCCTTAAGTTATAGACAATCATATACTCTCTAGGTTGGAAATTAAATTTTACTTAGTGAATTTTAGAGCACGCCTTTTATCAATTGCAAGAAATTTGGGGAGGAAAGAAAGCCAATTGGAGGAAATAAAAATCACCCATCACTCCATCACCCAGAGTCAGCCGCTGTTCACTTCCTCCCAGCCCTTTCCATATACATTTTTAGCACAGTTGAGATCATACTGTATAATCAATTTTGTATCTTGCCTTTCAGAAATGTGAATTTAAAAGTCAAGCACCCAAGAACCCCAGCTATCTCATCAACACTTAGATGCCTCAGAAATGCATTGGAATTTTAAAAAATTGATTCTACAAATCTCCCCCGCCCCCTGCACACACTTCTCTTCTGACCACGTGAGATTCACAGCAGAATACACACGATATAGACACATCCCCCGAAGTGTAATAGATTTGAATTGCACACAAGTTGGTGAATGAATGTCTAAATAATTAGGAGGTAATTAATTTAAAATAGTGGAAGATGAGAGAGACTCGAGCCAGCCTCGCTAAAGAAAGCGAAGGGACAGAAGCATCCAGATGATGACTAGAGCCAGCTGCTCCCAGAGGGCCTCACCTGATAGGTACCAGACCACCCAGACCTGTCAATTTCAGTGTATGGTTCTTGGGATCCAAAGGCCTCCTGATTGCTTAAGCAAAAACACTGGTGAAACACTTAATTAAGTATTCAAGTGCTTCAGCGTGCAATCCAGGTTCAAACGCAAGGCTTGCTGCCTACCTCTTAGACTGTAAGCAAATTATTCAATCTCTCCGATCCTTAGCCTTCTCACTGCAAACAGAGATGATGTTAATACTGTATCATAATGTTATTACAATAATGGATTCAATCTGCGTGTTTGAATTGTTTTAAATACACAGTAAAGTCTCAGTAATGTCTTGCTGGCTGGGAAGTCATGTCTCCTAGAACAATGGCTTTCCCTTATTGAGTGTGTGTGTGTGTGTGTGTGCGCGCGCGCTCGCGCACGCGCGCCTGTGAGTGTATGTGAGGGTGTGGGTTTGTGTGTGTGTGTACATGTGTGTGGAGGCCAGAGGACAGCCTCATGTGTCATTTCTCCGGTACTGTCCACCTCCTTTTTTGAGACAGGGCCTCTCCTTGACCAGGAACTCACCAAGCAGTTTAGGTAAACTGGCTAGCAAGCCCCAGGGATCCAGCCATGACTGGAATAGATGCACATGCCACCGAGCACAGTTTTCCGTGGGTTCTGAGGCTTGAACTCGGGTCCTCATGAATATGAGAGCACTTTACAGACTGATCATCTCCCAAGCCCTTCTGGATATTTTGACTGGGACTCAGTAAGAAATGCATTTAAAGTTATAAGCCATGTCCTGCATATGAGCCTATATGCTACAGGTGTATCTTTATGTGTATGTACGTACACAGATACACACATGAGCATGCATACATGCACATGAGCTCCAAACACAGGTAGGCACACACACACATGAACACACACACACACACACTGAACACAAGTAATCTCTCACACACAGTCCTACACAACACACACACACACACACACACACACACACACATTGCGTTTCATGAAACACTGGGTATTTACAACCAAGTGTGAAATCCTCTCTCTTTCTTTTGTTTCATTTTTGGAAACACCAGTTGCCGTTCACTGTACAGATTTGTGACTCTCACTCCTGGATCTCGGTCAGCGGTCTGAAAACCATCAGCAAAAGGTAGGCATTCAGATTTGGATGTCAGAAGAACGTGGGAACAAATCTCAGCTCTGCTGCTTGGTCCCCGTGCAGCCCCAGGTGTGGTTTCCTCATCTGTGAATGACAGTCCCGACCATCTCACCGGCTGGTTCATCAGACCAAGGCCCAAGACCCGGTACTTAGTAGGTTCTCAGTAAGTTGGGGCTTTTGCAATTTATCTGCTTTCTTATGCAAACAGGACTTGGAGACAATCTTGCCTCCATTACCAAAGCCTCTGGGACCTCCAAATGCAATTACCACGAGGCTTTGTCTCAGGAGTTGGTACGGAGGCAGCTTCCGAGGTCTGTGATACCCTCACTTAACAGCGTGCTTCCAAGGCCCTCTATTTGGATTTGATTTTTTAAAGTACTTCCTTTATTTTAATTCAGACCCCAGGGACCTAGAAAGTACACCGCTGCTTTTTCCCAATAAAAATCAGACCAGCAATAAGCATATTACATTTAAACCGGGGAAGCTGGGCACGCCTTCAAAGGACATCGCATTAGGACTTGGCCGACTCCCAGCCCGTTTCCCTGGAGGAAACAGGAAGTCCTACCATAGTCTCGCAGGCTGGTCGTCTGAAAGCAGCCCCGACTGTGACAAGCTCTTTTAGGACTGGGCCAAAAGCAGGCTTAGAAGGGGAGAGAGATTGTCTGAGTACTAGAATGTCGCATGGGGACTCACCTCTCACCATTCATACCCTGCCTTGGGAACCCCAAGCAAGCAGGGGCACCCGGCCCTCTTGCTCCTGAGCCCGACCTACAAGACCTTTTTGTCTTCAATTACCAGAGGCCCGCTAATTCCTGGACCCTTGGAAGACTGCCGTGTTCACAAACATGATACCAGTAGCAACAAGAATTTTTAAAAGCACGAAGCAATTCTTTGTGCGCGATAGCCAGGCACCATTTCACGCACATTCCATCGTCTCTCTCTGTATGTAAAATAAAAGGTGGTGGACCCATTCCACGCAGCTATTTAAAAGAATAGAATATACGGACACATAAAAGTGAATCTGTGGCTCATACTGTCACAAGGGCAGTTTAGCAAACATAAACATATATTGTATGTATAATGTACACATATACAGAAATGGTCAAAGAAATTTTGCCTGTGAGTCTACAGTCAGAACACCTGAAGACCAGAAATGGTCCTCCACAGAGGGATTGCAATTGCTAGTGGAGAAGCTGTTTCCATGACAGGGACCAGTCAGCCACTGTGTGTCCAGGCCCAGTGACAATGACAACCAGCAGCCACACAGCGACAGAAGGCTTAGAGGGTGCGGGTGACCTGTAGAGGCTGTTTTCCATTGTAAGCATCCTGTCCCACAGGAAGATGGTCGTTTACCACCTGCAGGGAGTGCTACTCATGGCCAGATGGGAAGGGAGGCTGAGGAAGAGGAAACCATTGAGTAGAGCTTTGTGGACCTGCTGCAGCCCCACAGCACCCAGGCCTGTACTGTGGCTGCCACCAGAGGGGCTGAAGCAGGAGGATCACTTGAGCCTAGGACTTTAAAGCCAACCTGGGCAGTGTAGTGAGGGCCTGTGTGAAAGATAAGAGAAAAAGAAAGAATAAGTTCTAGTAAGAAATGACTTTTATAACCCCACCTATAACATCCTCTTAATACAAATAGACTGTGTGTTTAATTATTTAATAATGAAATAATCATTTGCTGTTAGGGTTGGGTTTTGTTGTTGCCGCTGGTTGTTGTTGTTGTTGTTGTTGTTGTTGTTGTTGTTGTTTTTGACACAGGGTCTCTCTATGTAGCCCTGGCTGTCCTGGATCTCACTACATAGACCAGGCTGGCCTCCAGTTCACAGAGATCTGCCTGCCACTGCCTCCAGTGCACTGGGATTAAAGGTGTGCACAACCATGTCTGGCCACTGGTATTGTTGCTGTTTGCTTTGTTTTGTTTGAGAGAAGACCTCTACGCAGTCTAGACTAGCCTTGAACTGGTGATCCTTGTGGCTTCATCTCCCAAAGGCTAGATTACGGGTGTGTACTGTCAGGCTTGACTGTCACACGGTTTTTAATATCTTACTGATTCTGACTCACATGTAAAATTTCAAAGACACTGTAGCATCACGCTTATACCACTAAATATATATTTTATGTAAGGTCTTTCTTTTCCATTTTCAGGTAAAAGGGACACTTTCGACAAATCCAATATGACGGCATTTGAAATCTACACTCCAGTAGGTTCGCGGGACATATTATATTTAATAAAGTGTCTTATGTTTCATTATTTCTCACCACACACCATAACCCTAGCTTCCACCCTGATGTGTTTTCCTATCCCTGCTTCTCCTTTGAAGTTAAGATAGAAATTTCAGAAACATTGCTAATGTAAAACAAGTCAGAGTCTAGATCATCTGGCTTTTTAATCTCTCTCTCTCTCTCTCTCTCTCTCTCTCTCTCTCTCTCTCTCTCTCTCTGTGTGTGTGTGTGTGTGTGTGTGTGTGTGTGTGTAAGCCTCCCCTCCTCTCAAGCTCTAGGATTGTACTGATTCGAGTTTCCCAATGTTGACATTAAGAGCTTCCTGAATGTGGCTTCCTTACCTAGCAGCACCCTAGCCTCAGCTCCTGTCTGGACTCTGCACTTTGTGCTAAATGGATGCCACCAGCAAGAAGCCCTCAACTAGGGACCGTGAACTTGATTGGAGACAGGAGAAATGGGAGGGAGTGTCAGAGGAAGCCCGGGAAGGAAAGATCTGGATAGAGGCTCTTAGTGAGAGAGAAAGTTGACAGCTCAGGAGGCGTGGCCTCCACTCTCAAAACTATCAGGGGAGTGAGAAGAGCTTGCCTGGAAGTGGTGGCGAGGCTGAGGCAGGAGGATCACCACGAAGTAAGGTCCAGGCTAACCTGGGATACTGAGTGAGATTAAGAAAGACAAAACAATCAAATGAATAAAATGGGGGCTGGGGGGCGGAGGCACAAATCAAAGCCAGCAGGTAGAGTAGGGAGAGAGAGAGAGAGAGAGAGAGAGAGAGAGAGAGAGAGAGAGAGAGAGAGAATGAAAGACGTCTATTTGGACCTCAGACACCAGCCCACGGGAAGCATGAGCTTCCCCAGTCTCTA
The DNA here is from genome assembly GCF_011064425.1 of Rattus rattus. Taxonomy (NCBI): domain Eukaryota; kingdom Metazoa; phylum Chordata; class Mammalia; order Rodentia; family Muridae; genus Rattus; species Rattus rattus. The sequence goes on from NC_046154.1 coordinate 34,088,120, forward strand.
TGGAGAGAGGAGGAGCTCCTCCCTCAAGGAGATCTGGAGCTGAACAAAACAATCCTCGTGAAGCTCTTAGCACTTGCTGTAGGAAGTGTCGTGCACTCCCCGTCCGTCACTACTGCAACTTTACTGTTGCTGTATTCCATGTTCATGGGTATGTATTTGTTCATCGAGACAGAGTCTCACCATGCAGCCCAGGCTGACCTAGAACTCTCTATGTAGCCCAGGCTGTCCTCAAACTGACCTCCTTCTGGCCTCAGCTCTCCAAGTGCTGAAATATACAGGCGTGCTGACATCACCATACCCAGCTTGGTGTTGCTTTTATCGTCGGAGCTGTTTGATGCCGCTGAGCGCCCCCACCCTAGGTGAGTAAGCAGGAGTTCAAAGATTCGCCACCCGGATAAGACGCTGCCAATGTGAGCCTCGGGGTTCAGGAAGGGTCACTTCTCCAAGAGCCCTGGCTTCGGCTTCTTTCTGTTTACAAACCAGACGTGCAGGAGGAACAGCACACATTCCATCTCCATCTCTGGGCTTCAACCTCAATGTCTGACACTCTTGTATCCCAGTTCCAGAAAGAACTGGCCTTGGTCCAGCACAGAGGAGCAAGGAAAGCGCTCAACCCTTGCTAGTCTCCAGCAAAGGTGATGAGATGGCTCGTGATAGCCACTGCTCTGCTCGGGAGGTGTGACAATGAGCCAATCCACACTTTGGGAGTGCACGGGAGCAAATGCAAACAGCCAGGGTCAAGCAAACCGGTCTGGCTGCGGAGGGCTTGCTGGCATGGACTCTGCCTGCTCCACTCGGTGTCTGTGGAAAGCACCAGGCCAATGTGGAAGCAGCCCTTTGTAGATCCCAGGAAGGGTAGGTTTGCAAGGGGCAGGGGTTGGAATCAGGGACCAGGAGCCTGAGCTCTTACGTGTTCTGAATCGGGTTTGTAATACGGTGGCCCAGCTTGCTCTGCATACGTGCAGACCTAAGCCCTAGGGTGGTGGCGGCAGAAAGGAACTTTAGTGCCGAGAGGACCACAGAGCGACATTGAGAGTCATGGTGGCTTTCCTAGGGCTCAGGACAAATCATGCCCAGATGGCAGCACTATGGTAGGGGCTTTGGGACTGTGGATGTGTGAATACTCCCTTCATTTTCTCAGGATACCTTCTGCACAGGTGTGAGAGGCGCTGGGGACAATTCAGAGTCAGCGACAGGAACCTGCGCCTATGGTGATAAGCAAACTAGCAGCACTCACACGTTGCTCATTAATAAATTAATTAGTTAATTAACTAAGTGATACTTTACTGATTCCCTGGCATGGTGATTAATTTTATGTCTCAACCAGTCTGGGCCACAGAGTGTCTAGACATTGGTCAGACACTCAGGGTGTGCCTATGAGGTTGAGAGTTAACATGTCAGCTGACTGAGCTGGCCCCCCTAATGCAGGTAGGACTGTTCCTAGCAGCTATGGCGACACTGAAACTGCCAACAAACCTAGTTTGAGCTCTTCTCCTGCCCTCAGCCTGGCTCTCATACCAGGCTCACATATCTGGCCTTTGTCCTTGGATGAGAGGGACATCACCAAACTCTTCTAGGTCTCCAGCTTACCAATGCTAATCCTGGGTCTTCTGGGCAAACGTGGTTAGAATTAATATCTCTCTGTCTGTTCTATCTCTGTTCATCCCCACCCCTGGGTGGAGAGATGACTCAGCAGTTACTAGGACACAGTGCTCTTCCAAAGGACCTGAGTTTGAATCCCGGTACCTACGCCAAGTAGTTCCCAAGCACTTGTAACTCCTTCTCCAAGGGGAGCCTCTAGTCTCCATGGGCACCTGCACTCACACGCATACACACACACACACACACACACACACACACACACACACATAATTAAAGATAACAAGAGTAAATAAACACCCTTCTCTCTTCCTCTCAGTCTCGGTGTTTGTTTTGTTTCCAGCCGGGTTTGGCTAGCCCCAGCTGGCTGGGAATTCACTATGTAAAACCAGGCTGGCCTTGAACTCTTGCTCCTCCGGCTTCAGCCTCTTAAGTGTTGTGATTAGAAGCACGTATCGCTATGCCTGGCTTTGCAATGAATCTTTCGGTGCCCACACACTGTTGAGTGCCTCTCACTGATCTCTGGCGATCCCTGACAGACAATGCACCAGCTCTGTGCCAAGCTAGCCTAGGCTAAAGGAGTGTCGGCAGCAATGCCTTTGCAGCCGAGAGCAGAGAAGAAAGAGATAAGAGGATGCCTATGCTCAAGGGACAGATGCTGTTGAAGGCATGAGGTTTCTAGAGATAACTTGAGGTGTGGGGGGTGATCAAGAGAGTAGAGGTTCCGAGGCAGTAAAAGATAAGTTGATTAAGTCTAATGACATTGCATTTAAAACTCCATGGGACTATAGGCTGAAAGTGTGTGTGTGTGTGTGTGTACACATACACATATGTATGCATGCATCTACAGACTAGAACTAAACCAAGACAATCAGATGACAGACCCTTTGTAATAAACTTTACCACTTTACATTATTCTCAAAGAGGATGAGGACAAAGGCTTAGATTTTTCACTGAGGTAGAAAATCATATTGACATTCAAATTTGAACATGTATGCCATCTGGGCTCAAACCATGCATTAGGTACAGACACCCTCAAACTTCTTAGGTTTCTTTGGAAATTAGGTCCTGCTCAGAGCAGTCCTGAGTTCTAGGTTAGCTCAATCAGACAGAGCCTGTTGGGGAGGAGGCTATGCTCCCAGCTTAATGCACCTCTGCTGAGTAGGCCAGAGCAAGCCTCTATCAAGGTGTGTGTTTATTTTTGTTTGATAAAGGGCATGTTGTTCTAGTGGTTCCCATCCAATAGACCAGAGCTCCTGACCAAACCAGCATGAGCAGATTAGCCCCAGGGTCTGCTGGGAAGGCAAGTGACCTAGTTCTAGATATCACCACAAAGATCGTTGTCTATGTTCTTCCCAAACTTCTGAAGCTCTGTGGCCAACATTCCTGATGTCCCCTGCCTACTATCCTAGCCCAGCTTCCTGGGCCAACTATAGAGGCTTTACCTATCCTGTAAACACTGATTGTGGGGCCTATCATAGACCAGGAATTGTGGCCAAGTAGAGGAATTCAGGCATGAACAAGACATGGCATTTTATACCAAGCCCTGGGAACCAGCTAGCTTTGTTTTAATCACAGAAAAGAAAGAGGACAGAGACCTGGGAGCACTAATCTTTCCTCATTCGTCTGTCATTTTCCAAAGCTGGATTCTTGGAGTGATCATTAATTTCACTTGTTTCCTCCCCTTCCATGAATAAGTTTGGAACAAACCAAGAGAGAAGACAGAGAGAAGAGTAGCAACCTTGAAGGTGGTCTGCAGAACACGCTTTAGATATGTGGTTTTGGGCACTTGACATTAGGTTATGATTTCTCCAGCCAGGAAATGGGCTGGCCACAGCGCGCCCCCACCCCTTTTTTTAAAGGGCAAATCATGTCCTGAAAAATTTGACTTCAGGTCCTACCTTCAACCGACCTCGGGGGTGGAGTCAAGAAAATACAGGAAAGGCGGAACTAAGCACATTCAGTTCCTTCTCTGAAATTTGCCCATTAGATAAATCACTTCTCCGGGGGCTTGTTAGTGAGGACAGATATGTGAAGACCAATGCTTCAGTTGGAGTCTCTGCACTTAAAACGTGGGGCAGAGCCTGGAGAGACACGCTCAGCTGTTACAAGCATCTATTTGGCAATTCACAACTTCCTGTAACTCGCACTCTAAGGGTTTGGATACTTACTGACTTCTGTGGACTTCTATGTGCATGAGATGCACACACACACACACACACACACACACCACACACCACCACACACACACACCACACACACACACACACCACACACACACACACACACACACACACACACCACACACACACACACACACACACACACACACACACACACACACACACACACACACACACACACACACCACACACACACACACCACACACACACACACACACACACACACACACACACACACACACACCACACACACACACACCACACACACACACACACACACACACACACACCACACACCACACACACACACACACACACACACACACCACACACCACACACACACACACACACACACACACACACACACACACACACACACACACACACACACCACACACCACACACACACACACACACACACACACACACACCACACACACACACACACACACACACATACACACACACACCACACACACACACACACCACACACACACACACACACACACACACACACACACACACACACACCACACACCACACACACCACACACACCACACACACACACACACACACCACACACCACACACACACACACACACACACACACACACACACACACACACACACCACACACACACACACACACACACACACACACACACACACACACACACACACACACCACACACACACACACCACACACACACACACCACACACACACACACACACACACACACACACACACACACACACACACCACACACACACACACACCACACACACACACACACACACACACACCACACACCACACACACACCACACACACACACACACACACACACACACACACACACACACACACACACACACACACACACACACACACACCACACACACACACCACACACCACACACACCACACACACACCACACACACCACACACCCACACACACACACACACACACCCACACACCACACACACACACACACACACCACACACACCACACACACCACACACACACACACACACACACACACACACACACACACACACACCACACACACACACACACACACACACACACACACACACACACACACACACACACACACACCACACACACACACACACACACACACACACCATATACATACCAAATAAATAAATGGATCTTATAGTAAGAATATGGGGGAAGGACAGTGGGTTGGAGGATTTGAAGATTCAGCCTTGCTAGAGGAAGTACACTACTGGAGGGTGGGGTGGGCTTTTAGGTTTCAAAAGACTCAGAAGATTTAGAATTGGCCTTTTGCTTCTTCTTTACCGGTGACTGCTGCTTGCTCGCTGTGCCTGCCTGTGGCCATGCTCCCCACCGTGATGGTGATGGACTCTTCCTCCTCTGGGACCATAAGCCCCAAATAAACCTTTTCCTTCTACAAATTGCCTCACAGCAATAGAAAAATAATACAGGTTAGTTCCTCCAAAGGCTTGGTATTGTGTCTAAGTTCCAGGCACATCTGTAATAGGAGACAGATGAAGTTGGGGTGCATAGGTCCCTGGTTCCCATGGAGAACGTGGTGGGAAGATTGGGTATCCAGATGTTTAAATCCTAGCTCTGCCACTTCTGACCAGGCACTCTCAAGAGGATCACCTTCTCTCTCCGGGTTCCAGGGCTGTCTTGGGAGGCTCCATCTACTACAGAGAGTCACTGCGTGAGCAAGTAGAAGGGACTGTGATTACCAATCCTGGTGTCACTTGGTCCCAGTGCCCTTCTGAGGAAGAACAATGCAGTGTATGAGAGCCTGCCCCTCAGCCTAACTTGGACATCAGCCTGTGGCTCAGGCATAAGCAAACTAAAACAGCTGCTACCCACAAGGCCTGTTGAATCCTCTCTCTCTTTCTTAGGCAGTCTGTCATGGGGTTGGCCAAGGCCAAATCAGAGAGCTGGGCCTGCAGATTCCTCAATCCCGCCCAGCAACCTTACATTCTTGAGTAGCCCAGGGAAGGATCTGCATCATACTATGGTATTTCAGTCTCAGTCTCTGGTCTATTACACCATCCTACACATGTACACACACACACACACACACACACACACACACACACTCTCCTACACCTGCCCAGACAGAAGAACCCATCTCAACCTTAATGGCTTGGTTGCTTTTCAAGTACCGAGAGAATTTTCAAACAATTTCTTAGACATTAAAGGACAGAGAGAGAGAAAGAGAAAAACAAAATTGAAAGATCTTGCATCCTGTTGAGAATGGATTAAAAAGAAGCTAGGAGTCGAGCTTTCTCTCCCCCTGAGATATGATTACGGGTTCTTTCTTTTCTTTCTGCCGTTTCACACGCGTTCAATACTCAATACCCAACGTGGAGCCCTGATGCTGCCTGCTACCCTCGGATCTCTTTCCAGGCACAGACTGGATTGCACAGGGCTGGTGAGTCTCAAGGCAGCCAGGTGACCAGCTCTGGTCAATGAGGTGTCAAGAGAGGTGACAAGTGTTGCTTCTGGGCCAGAACATTTAACTGTTTATCCGCCACTGCAGTACTCACAAGCGCCATCCTCCCGGTTGTGTGGTGACTGACAGCGTTCAAGGTGGTGGGTGCTCCCCCACCCCCCAGGACATCAGAGCACAGGGAGGCAGGGAGCACAGCCTCCTGCTGACCCCTCATCTATAGACAGGCAAGAAGCAACCTCTACCATCACAAGACATTAAAATTTGAAAGCTCCTCGCTCCCGCAGCTTCTCGGGCTTTATTTTGTCTGCTCTATCCATAATAAATGAAAAAAAAAAGTATGCATTTAAACGAATTTTCCCTGATGTTTCCGAGGGCATCCGAGTTGACCATGGATGACACCAGTTCACGGCAGACCCCAAATGTCTCCGCTCTGCCGCACTCCTGTTCACGGGCGGGTTTAGAGAGGAGACCAGGCTTCGTTCGGAGCGCCTCGGTCTCGCCTTTGCATTAAACATCAGGCTGCTTCCTCTACCGCATGGCAGGTTTTCAGCTCCTCTGAATAATTTTTTAGCAACTTGAGAAACTGCAATCCAAACATAGTATTTTTGGCTGGAAATTAAAACACGTCACTTTTAAAACATAAGCAGCATGCCCTGAATGTTTATGGTGAAAAGCTCACTCCTGGCCAGACTGCAAAGCTCGCATTACCGAGAGGCAAACCCTGCAGCATGCTGGCAGTTTGCGTCCCAGTTCGTCCTTCCCACACAGCACGGTGACTGTGAATCACGTCTCCTCTGGCACATGAACTCCCAGGCTTCATGACTCCTTCCATATCAAAAAGGGACTGTCTAGAATCTCCCCTGGCTGTCGGGAGAAGCCCTCGGAAGTGGAAAGACGGGTTTCTGTCCACTGCACCACTTTTTTTTGATGAGCCAGAGATATCCGTTCTGAAGATGTAGCTCAGTTGGGTTGGTAGGGCACTGACGGTGTAGCATGCAGATGGCCCTGGGTTCAGTCTCCTCCGATGGACATGGCTGTGCATGCTTGTGACGCCTACAGTCAGGATGTGGAGGCAGGAGGATCAGAAGTACACTGTCAGGCTGGCTTTAAAAGGAGCTTGAGGCCAGGCTGGGCTATGGGTCTGAGTCTCTAGAACAAAGCAAATTGAATTTCCAAAGATACTACCCAGAAGGCACAGACCACCCTCAACAAAGGTGAAAGCAATGATGGTGCTGGTGGTGATGGTGGTGGTGGTGGTGGTGGTGGTGGTCTTGGCACCATTGACATGGTGACACACCCAGGGGGTAGCTGCCACAAAAGACTATGGCCTTGGCCAGCACACATTTCTGATCAAACCAAGAATATTCAGGATGCAAGAGGGAACTGTGGGAAATGATGATTCCTACCAGAATTAGCTCACTAGGAAAATACAATTTCAAGGCATTGCTTCTTTATGTGACTTCTTAAAATGTTGCTGGGTGACAAAGCCAGGAATTCTCTTATCAAAATGAAATCTGTAGAATACAATTTTCTGCTCAAACAATGTGGTTTATACAAAGCGCCACCCTTGCGTGTCAGATGAGGGAATATAAAACTCTTCTATAATGGATATATTGTTTGCACACAAAAAAACCGTACGAATCTATGTTTCATGCCAGGCCTCATTTGCCATCTTCAGGAAAAGGGGGAAAACTCTCTTGTCTCCAGAAGAAACTCCCAAAGAGACTTTAACATCATAGTTACTGTCCCTTTGTTTTTAACAAAATGTCAGAATGCTACATGTATGTCTTTATCGGGTAGGACTCCCAACCAAGTCCCTAGCAGAGAAGACTTGAACAGTAGTCAACACCGATCCTTCTCACTGGATTCAGATGACCCAACACTTCCCTCAGTGGTAGTTCTGTGCTGCAGAAATGCTTGCTAAGTGCTAATGCAGAGTGCTTGCTAAGGACTCTGTGCTGTCCATGCATGGATAGGGCTCAAACTTGCTCCTGATGGTCGTACCATCCAACGCTATGAGGACAAGCAGACCCGAGAAGGCAAAGCAACTCTGCTGTTACAAGGCAGCTAAGGAGCCAACTGGCTTTCACCACCCCTTTTCGGTATGCCTACTATGTATTGGCCCCAACACTAGGCATGGAAGAGAGAGAAGCAGGCAGGTACATGTCCTGCCCTCAGGGAAGTCAGGGAATCAGACCTCTGAGAACTCAGTGGAATGAAAGAGAGCATCTAATTGGGGGAAGAAGAGTTCTGAAGGAAATGGCTCAGTCCTTACGGTCCTTACTACACAGACATAGGGACCTACGTTTAGGTTCCCAGCATGCATGTGGTACTGTGCACCTGTTATCCCAGCACTGGGGAGGTGGAGGCAGGAGGACCCCTGGGACTGGCTGGCAGCAGACTCTGTGAGCTCCAGGTTCAGTGAAAAGATCCTGCCCTAAAAACAAATTTAACAAAGATTAGGGAAAAAACCCGGGGTTGGAAAGGTAGCTTAGTGGTCCTGAGTTCAAATCCCAGCAACCATATAGTGGCTCACAACCATCTGTAATGGAATTTGATGCCCTCTTCTGGTGAGTCTGAAGACGGCTACAGTGCACTCATATACATAAATAAATAATCTAAAATGTTTAAGAAAGAAAGAAAAAAAAGAAAGAAAAATGAAAGAAACCCAAATGATGATCTCTGGCTTTCATATGCAAGTGCACACATGGGCACATAAGCATACATGGATTATATATATAAACATGTATATTTACATACAATACTCCATGCTCCCAGGGTTTTTGGAAAGGCCAGGTTTATTTGAGAGGCATGAAAATAAAGGCCTACTTCTGGGGGACAGAGTTTAATTGGAAATGAATGACCAGTATGGCTTAAGGAAATACAGGACAATGTGAGGACGAGGAGGCAGGATCACAACCCAGCTTCCACCAATGAACGATCACTGCTGGGTGGATTCGTAACCACTTAGCCTACAGCTACTGCGGACATCTGGGCCTGTCAGGAGTCAGCCTTCTCCCCCCTTACTCCATATTTTCTGTTATGGTTTACATGCGAAATGTCCCCACAGTCTTATGTGGGGACACTGTGTAAACACTTGGTCCACAGTGGGTAGTTCCATTTTGGGGAGGTTGTGGAGTCACTGGGAGGGAGGGAAAACCTCGTTGGAGAAAACAGGCCGCTGTAAGTCAGGCCTTGGGGTTTAGAGTCCAGCCCTGCTTCCTGTGCTATCTCTGCTTCCTGAATTGTAGCCCCAAACTGCCATTGTCTCCAGACCTTTCCCACTGCGATGGAAACCACGGGACAAGATAAGCTCTCCCACCCTTAAATTGCTTTGTCAAGTATTCTGTTACATCATGGAAAAGAGTTAGCAATAAGGACAGAACTCAGAGCGGGTGTGGAAACGGTTGGTCATTCCTCTTCCTGCCCAGGCTCAGTGCCTCTGAGAAGAATTCATGAGGAGCTAACAGTTGATGGGTTCCAACCAGGTCAATGACAAGAAGATGAATCTTAGGGGTGAAGAATGAGTGAGTCCCATATCTGAGGCTTAATGAGCTTCCAGAGTTCCAATGACTTGTCATACAGCATGGAGCATGAAGATGAGAGCCGAGGGACAAGCTGGGACTGGATTTGGGAAGAGTCCCTTGAAGCCCTTGAAAGGGATCTGGAGTTTGTGCTTGTGCCGTGGGAGGGCTGTGAGCCGAGAGATGGACAGGACTGTGTATTTTAAAGACTTCCTCCAACTGCTGGGTAGAGAATAGGCGTTGGAAATACAAAGCAGGAAGCAATTTCACGATCTAAGGGCTGCTACCACGGTCTAGGACAAGATGGTGACAACCAGGGAGTAGCTACAACACAGTGGAGGAGGAGATGACGTCTGGGTATAATGTGTAAATGACACCCATTAGATACACTCATTGGTGTGCGAACAGAAAGCAAAGGACCCCGCATAACCCGTGGCTTTGCAGGGTGAGCACAGGGACAGGGTCACTTATTGAGTAGAAGTGGCCGTGTGTGTATGTGGGCAGCACAGGGCAGGGCATGTTTTGCTAGAGAAGGATCAAGTTTTGTTTTGATCATAGAAACCTTCAGATGTCTACAAAGCCCTCAAGAAGAGGCTGGAGTGGGGTGGGTGTGTGATTCTCCGAGCCAAGAGCACAGGATAGGGCTAAAGAGCCACGTTTTGATTTCATTAGCATAGAGATGCTCTTCCAAACCAAGGACTGCTCTGAGGTTACCTAAGGAAAGAAACACAGTGAAAGGGGCCCAAGAGCTGATCCTCAAGGGGTTCTGACAAGCCCTGTGGATCAAGGGCAATCTTCAATCTGCCTTCTCGCTTTGGCACTTGCAGGCCCCACGCCCGGCAGGATAAACTGCGGGGAAGAACTGAACCTCCAAGACCATCTTGAAACTAATTTGAATACTGTATGTACATAATTAAAAACAGTTGGCCCCAAAGATTAATAACTCCTTCTACATCTTCCTTTGACAGGCGCTGTGATTTGCCGGGTGGGGCGGGCGGGGCGGGCGCGTTCCGAGTTGTTTAACACCTTCACGTTGCTTTAAGCAAAGTGTGGGGCGGCGACAGAAAATGCCACATTGCAGATGCCTGACTCAGGGACGGGACTCTGACTTCACGCCTCCGATCGAGGCAGAGACTCACTTCTGACGGAGGAAAAGTATTATAAAAATATATATGTAACACATATTCTATTCCTGATTTAGGTCTATAATCTTATGAGCCAGACTGTAATGAATAAAGTTATAATTAGCTGTAGATGAAGAACACGCAGCCGTGTTTTCTAGGGTGCACTTTAGGGCTCCGGTCCAATCTGCACATTTACAAGCTGTGCTATTCCCATCGACTTCCACAGACTCCACTCAGAGACAGAAGAGGCTGCATTATTGATCATAGCGTGTGCATCTCGCTTATCTCTCTACTACACCCTGTGGGGTGTGCAAACGCAAGAGGAAGGAACAGCCAGGAAACCAGAAAAACACAACCTCATCCTCACGAAATCTTTCCCCAAATAGCAGCGTGGATGCTTGATCTATGCCAGAAACCCCTCCGGCATAGCACCCCCACCACTACCCCTACAAGATGTATAGGTTGCAACTGATTAGGTATAGATTGACTGGAATTGTTGCCATATGTTCTGTGAGACCCTAGGCAAGTCATTTCCCCTTTCTGGACCCCGGCTTTCCATCTGTGAAATGAAACACGGACCTGGTTTTCTTCAAGGGTCCTTCCAGCTTTCACATGTGCTCCATCGGAGGAAACCCAGAGTGTGCCACCAGGCAATTTCCTGAAGGACCGAGACCCTGACTGTCTAAGATCCCGGCCCTTACATATTTCCTCTATATGTTTGCTGTAGTCTAGAACAGCGTGTTCTGAAGGTTTGATAACTGGATCTTCCAAAGCTCTGCTTGTAGTATCTACCAGTTCCTGCGGTGTAAATGTTACTGCTATGGTAGATCACAATGCCAGCATGGTGCCACTGAAGCCGGAGTTGGGAGGAAGGAGAACATTGCTATTTCTCCTAACCAGTCAGCTTTCCAGCCATGTTGGGAATAAATGCTCCATTTCCTCTACTGCCCTGGACACAGACTAGGCAGGGGCCAAAGCTATTGAAGATGGTAAGGAGAATAGCCTTTGGGCCTTTTTCTGGCAAGCAGACAGCTACCCTCCCACTATATCTCACAGAGAGAGGGAGAGAGAGAGAGAGAGAGAGAGAGAGAGAGAGAGACAGACAGACAGACAGACAGACAGACAGACAGACACAGTCATAGACACAGACACAGATAGACAGACAGAGAGAGACACAGACACAGACACACAAGGAGGCGGGAGAAATCTCATGCACTGGTGTCCCCTTCTTACAGGACATCAGTTCTATCAAATCAAAATCCCTTTATGACCTGTTAGGCTTTGGACCTGAAATGCAGCGCACAGGCTCTTATCCCTAAGTTTTAGCAGTAGTTTGACAGCCGTGGAGACCTTAAACTGTGGGGCTTGCCTAGTGGAAGTAAGGGAAGGCCACAGGGGCCAGTCTTTGAACAGGAGGCTTTAACTCTTGTTCCTGCGCCAAGCTCTCTGCTTCTTGGTCTGCACCATGTGAACAGCCCCGACTTCAGTGGCCAGGGACGAAGCCAACACCCACTGCTCTGTTTCCCCACTACAATGGACTGAAACCCCCCTGAAGCGTGAGCCGAAATTAACCTTTTCTCCTTCAAGTTGTTTCTTTCCTGGATTTGGGTCATGTAATTAGCATAATTAATCAGCAGGAATTGCCTCCTTATAGGCACTGATTGCGTTCCTTTTACATAGACTGGGAGAAGGCTTCGACCTATGAGGAGCCACAATCCAGTCTGCACGGTTCACTCTACTAGCATTGATGCATGGAACATGCCTGCTACGGGGTAACTGTTAGTTGGCAGCAATTAACTGCTTTGACTGTTTTTAAGATTTACTCATGTGTATGGGTGTTTTGCCTGCATGTATGTCTAGGTACCACGTGATTGTGGAGGCCAGAAGAGGGTATCAGATGTCCTGGGAGTGGAGTTACAGATGGTGTTAGCCACCATGTGGGTGCTGGGAATTGAACCCAGGTCCCCTAGAAGAGCAGCCAGTGCTCTTAACTGCGGAGCCATCTCTCTCTCTCTCTCTCTCTCTCTCTCTCTCTCTCTCTCTCTCTCTCTCTCTCTCTCTCTCTCTCTCTCCCCTGTTTGTCTATTTTTTTAAGATGTCAGTCTGTTTGATTTGACCCAGAGAGCTAAGGATAAAAACAGAAGAAGAAAATGATACCTTTGCCACAGAGGACTCACTTTGTACCAACAAATGCCTAGTCTGACCCCGTTCTATCCAGCCGTTGATCTTGAAAGTCTGTCTGGAAGTTGGCAACCTTTGCCCAGTGAACCATCAACCCAGAGTTGGAAGTCTGAAGGGCCACACTTGGTTTCCAGCAAGTGCTTGCTCTCCTGAGCCCACAGTTGATGACTTAGCTGGCTTGAGAGCTCAGGGTGCCTCTTCCTGTGTCTGGCATCCTGTGCTGAGTCAAACACTACCTTTCAGTTCCTGGGCAGGACAACCCTAAGTCTGTTGCTCCTCCTAACCCAGCCCTACTGTCCTAGCTTACTCTCTACTGCTATGACAAGGCACTACAACCAACAGCAACTTGGAAAAGAAAGGGTTGATTTTAGCTTACAAAGCCACATAACAGTTCACGGAAGGAAGTCACAGCAGGAACTCAAAGCAGGAACCTGGAAGCAGGAACTGAAGGAGAAGCCATGGAGGAGTTCTGCTTACTGGCTGGTTTCTCCTGGTTTGCTCAGTTTGTTTTCTTATACACCCCAGGACTACCTACTCAGGGTAGCACAATAGAGTGGACCCTCCCACATCAATCATTAATCGAGAAAATGCCCCACAGACTTGCCTAAAGGCCATTCGTACGGAGACATTTTCCTGGTTGAGGTTCCCTCTGCTCAGATGACTCTAGCTTGTGCCAGGACACCCAGTAACTCTGTAAGTCCTCAAAAAGGAACGACGTGAGGAGAGACGAGATGGTTGGTAGAGAGGACAAAGATGGAAGAAAGGGATTGTGCGTTTCTTGAGCGCTCCCTGGTGGTCAGGCATGGTACTACCTCCATCTCTGAGAAAGTTCCCCAATGACCCTGGGAGACATTCTACAAATGAGCAAACTACCCCTTAGGTTTGTTGCCAGTCCAGGGGCATGGACTCGGAAAAGGCAGGGGAGCTGAAGTTCCAGGTCAATTTCATGTTATTGCAGAATTCCTCCAGTGAATCAAGAATCAGGATTCTTAAGCATCCAATCGGATCTTGGAACACCAGCCACCAGACTCACATCTGAGCAGGGGTCCTGAAGAGCCTTAGCAGAAATGACCGCAGCTGCTCTTCAAGCCTTGGTTACCAGCAGCATGGTCACAGGGTGGGGAGACAGGCGTATCTTGCTGCCAGCCAATATCTGCTTCTCCCAGGCTCTCTCTTTTCTGGCCAATGGGAGAGAGAGACAGTGCCCTTGAGTGTAGGTGCATCCTCCATAATAGTTAGGAAAGAGGTTTCTTCATATCAAAAAAGAGAACTTACCATGCAGCCTAAAACCTGGTGATTAAGTTAGAACTTCTAGAATGGTGGGTGATGCCTTTGCTCCTAGGGATCATGGGTTCCTCACCAATGTGGGGAATTCTCTTGCCATGTACTTTCTCCTGGGTACCTTTTAGAAGGACACCCTGAGTTCTCAGAGGTAAGCCAGATGTGCTGGCTGGAGCACAAGACAGTCAAAGGGGCCCTGTCTGTCTTTCTTGTCTCCACTGGTGATTCAGTTTGCCCTTCTCAAGCTTTCTTTCCCTATAGGGCCTCAGTCTGCCTGTGTGGATTGAGGCATGCGCTTCCAACTTTAAAATGTCGATGATTCTCCCTCAACACCTTAACATTTGCGAGGAACTGGCAGTGGAATACGGATATAGGTGTCCTCAAAAGTTGAGCATGAATCAGATCCTTGTTATGAAACCACATTTGTGCCAAGCAGGAAAGCACGGTGTTATGTGAGTAACTAGGCCTCTCGTTCATCGTGAACTTGTCAATGTTTATGGAAGAAGCCAGGGATGGTGAGAAAGAGGAAAAGAGAGAAGGGATGTGGGAAACAGGAGTTGGGGTAGGGAGAATGTGGGGTGGTTAAAAGCAGGTGTGGGAGAGTCAAGTTCTGAATCTGGAGCATGCGTCTCTGCTCTTGCTGACATGATCTTCGACAAATCACTTGACCCTTGAGCTTCCGTCCTCCCATCTGTAAAATGGGATTACAGATACCCACCAAATGATGCAACAGATTGGAAGGTGTGCTGGTTGGTTTTTATCGTCAACTTGAATCACCTTAAAGGAGGGAACCTCGATTGAAGAATTGCCTACTTCAGGTAGGCCTGTGGGCATCGTTTTGGTTGCTAACTGAGGTAGGGAGGGCCAGTCCCCAGTGGGCAGTACTTTCCCTAGGCAGGTTCTGGGCTATGTTAGAAAGCTAGTTGACCATGAGCCTGGGAGCCAGGCAGAGAATGACTCAACAAACAACGCCTCACTAAGAAGT
Organism: Rattus rattus; assembly: GCF_011064425.1. NCBI lineage: Eukaryota > Metazoa > Chordata > Mammalia > Rodentia > Muridae > Rattus > Rattus rattus. Next base: position 34,103,470 of record NC_046154.1, read on the forward strand.
CTGTCTTAGACTTCTATGACTTCTCGTGATGAACTATAACCCGGAAGTATAAACCAAGCAAACCGTTAACTCCAGAAGTTGCTTTTGGTCACAGTGTTTTATCATAAGAAAGGAAACTGAAATAGAAGCACTTAAAAAGCACTCAGTAAGTCTGGCCAGATAGCCAGTCAGTGGGTAAAGGCCCATGCTGCCGTGCCTGATGATCTCAGCTCATCACACACACATACACACACACACACACACACACACACACACACACACACTGACTTGCAGGAAGACAAACCCTCAGGCACAGACACTCACAAAGCGTTTTCAGATAATCGGTTGCATGCGTCATGCACACGTGCACAGTGGTCTGTGTTTCTCCATGTGAGATGTCTTGACTCTTTTGTCATTGAATCAGTTCTTAGCATTACTTCCCAGGAACTCCCAGGCCGGCCAGCGCCACAGCTCCTCTCTTACCAGCTGTCAAAGCCCCATGCTCCGATCATGACCAACCCTCAGCATGGTTTGTCATCACACTCGGAAGTGATGTGGACAACGATTGAATTAGTGGCTGCTCCCCTTCCTGGACTTTTGGCTCCTCCAGAGCTTAAGGAGCTGAGCCTTTTGGCTCACCCTCTGCCAAGCTTGGCAAAAAAGTAGCGTCTAATAAACAAGTGTGGATTTAAATGAATGAATGAGCACATGACTCTGAGTCTTTCCTTTAAAAAATAGCTTTACATTCATTTATCTTCTTTCTGGCTTTGTCTCTGTGTGTCTCTCTCTGTCTCTGTTTGCCTGTCTCTGTGTGTCTGTCTCTCTCTTCTGTGTGTGTGTGTGCGTGTGTGTGCGTGTGTGTATAAGAGAGAGACAGAGACAGAGAGACAGAGACAGACAGAGACGGAGACAGAGAGAGAAAGACAGAGAGAGAAAGAGAGAGACAGAGGGAGAGACAAAGAGAGAGAGAGACAGGGAGACAGAGACAGAGAGAGACAGAGAGACAGAGAGAGACAGAGAGAGACAGAGGACATGCACACCCTGATGTCAGAGAGCTCATGTGGAGGTCAGAGGACAGCATCTGGAACAATTCTCTCCCTGCACTGTGTGAGACCTGGGTATACTCAGGGTTTCAGGCAGTGAGCACCCTTACATGCTGAACCAGCTCATCCATCCCCTTTGAATCTTTTCAAACTCAAAACCCCCAAGCCCTCGGCCCTTCTTAACCTCTGGGTTTCAGTTCTCTGACCAAGTAAAGCCCACCTTTACTTTCTCAGCAACAGAGCTAGAGGGGCTGTAGGAGCCCTAGCACGTCCCCCTGGGCAGGGGGCGGGGTATGTGTGCAAACTTAGTGTCTGTCATAATCAGGATTCGAGTCCTTCAAACGTGTCTTTGGACAATGACCCCTCTCCCATTTCTACCCGCCGCTCTGCTTCCTTTATACCCTCCCTGGTTGCGGCCCTCAAATTCCCTTTAAAAATATTTGCATTTCTGCCCTTTCTCAGGGGACTCTGCCTGTCTCTCTAATAAATGGAGCATGCTCTGCTGCTCTTGCCCACCCTAGAGCAATGCTGGGGGGGGATGTTGGGGGGCAGGATGCTGCTATTCTTCTGCATGCTGTTCCCCCAGACAGACCCACCCCTTGTTCGCTTCTCTGACCTGTGTGGCATGGTCTGATTCCACTCCCAAGAGCAAGGGCCTGTTCCATGCCCTCCCCCTCATTAAATCAGAAGCCATCAGGCTCCAGAGACAGACAGAGGCAGCTGCCCAGCTTCCCAGCCTGGAGTGGGCCCAGGGGGTTGATTAGCATATTGTTGCTGGAGGAGGTCGGCAGCAATCCTTTCTCCTATTGACACTAAACAACCTCACCTGAAAGGTCCCCCACCCCCCAGCGGATTCTCTCCTCCTACATCACTCTTCTCCCCTGCTCTCCCTCTGCTCCTCCTCTTTATCCTTTTAAAGCAGTGCAAAGCCAGAGATCACCATGGAAAAGATCCTTCCCCATCTTCACTCCTCACCCCCAAGGACGGCTTCTTCTTCCCTACAGCTGGGGGGCGCCGCTACGGCCAGTGCCTCGCTTTGCCCGGGAAGCTGGAAAGCCACCACCCGGATGACAAATCTACGGACAAATTACTGATTTCTCATCTAATTTACATCCAATTAGTGTGAGTGAAATGAATCATGTGGTCAGCCCCTCAGGGGAAACATTGAGATAACAAATGCCCCGGGCTCCTTTCCCGGGAAACTGACGGGCCCTGGGGGAAGTCCATGATTTACCCCTGGGTCAGAGGCCCCCTCCCTTTCCCCAGGCAGGTTATCCAACCCATAGATCAACCCTACCCCCTCCCTGTAGCCCAGACAAGCCCTGTGGACTCAGGCTGGAGAAAAAACAGGGAGGCTGAAGATTGAAAGGTGTGCTCAGTTCCCTACGGAATAGATCCACTCCAGTAATGAGGGCTCGGAGCCAGTACGGAAGCCTGGGCTAGTGACCTACATGCACGGACACAGGACTCCGCCCTGGGATTTCTTGAGGCAGGCAATCCTAGACTGTGGTGACCCCAACTGGTATTCATTGCCACTTAGCTCATGCTAGCTCCAATGTTTAGTTTAATAAGGGGTTCTTAATTCTCAAGACAATGGGCTCCAAGAGGCAGGCATTTTTGAGAAGCCCACTTTACAGGAAAGTAAACTGAGGTTCAGATAGAGGCAGCTTAGGCCAGGCCCAGGGCCTTGACCATCATGCTTTGCTCCCTCTGCTACAACGACTTTGCACGCAGGAAAAGAGACACCCAGGGTGAGGGCAGCATCTTTAATTCCTACCCAAGGTCAAGGAGCCTTTTTTGGCAAACACCATGTCACTATCAGTGTGTTGCCAGCCTGGTCGCTGTAGCCACCGAGGGCCTGTGACTTTGGGAGGTGGAAGGGACTCAAAGGATGGATGGCGGATGGTCACTCCCGCAGCCTGGGGCAAACCAAGAGTCCAAACACACACCTTTGCGAGCCTGAGCCACTGCTCACACCTTCCTCACACATGCAAAGCAGCAGATGGAGAGTGTGCTGTTTCTGAAACAAGAAAGACGACTTCTGCAAGCGTTTGCAGTGGGAAGACAGGGCGAGCAGGCAGGGCGGGGTGGGGGCACCGGGTTCGTGCCTGAAGAGTGCAGTAGCTGCATGTTTGGGATGAGTTTGGTCTCCCTGTGTCAACTTGTTTCTCGTCTGCTATTTAAAACCTGGCATATGGACGGAATCTCAGCTCCCAGTACTGGCAGTTCTTAACATTCACAGCGACTAAATAAAAAGGGAATTTTAAAAAACCAAATGCAGTTTTACCCCGGAACGAGGCAAAGAGAGAAGTATGAAGAAGTTAATAACTCCTGAACTTGGGCCCAGCCAGCCCTGCAAAGTGGGGCCTTTTCGATGTTGTGTGAGAAGAAGGGAGGTGATGTTTTCTGAATTCCTGAAGCAGGTCTCCTATTCTGTGCTGGGGGTGAGGGGGTCTCCCCTGGGGCTAAGGGCACAGCCAGTGACCAGGTGGGAAGCCCGCTTCTGCCACTCACTATCTGGGCGTCCTTGGAAAAGTCACATGACCTCTCCGAGCTTCCTCTACTGTTAGGCAGGCCTGTAATAAGGCACTGCGAAGATGACAGGTTTATAAGACAAGCACCATGCTGTTAAGCATAGCGTGGGGTGTGTGTGTGTGTGTGTGTGTGTGTGTGTGTGCGCGCGCGCGCGCGCGCGCGCGCGCGAGCATGAGTGTGTGTGGGGGCGGGGCTGGGGTATACCAGGTATTGTCTGCCTATATTATCTGACACACTAAGGAGCCTTTCCTCCACTTGTTTTACATTTTTATTTATTTATTTTTCTTCTAAGTGCATGAGTCCATGCATACCACGTGTGTACGGGTGCCTGTGGAGGCCAAAGCTGTCAGATCTGGAACTGGAGTTGCAGATAGCTGTACTTCCGGAACAGCAGCAAGTACTCTTGACCACAGAGCCAACTCTCCGGCCTCCCATGTCCCCTGCTACTTTTCATTTCAGCTTTGTAGGCTGCATGAGGAGCATGCCGTCCTTAAATGAAACGAGGTGTCCTGTCCGTCGCTTTGCACGACTTGAAGGTAACCTGTGGTCTCAGGAACACGAAGAGCAGAGCATGAATATTGCAAGAAACGAGGTCTGCTGTGGAGAGAGTACCTGCAGGCAAGAGACCCAGGTCACCAAAGGAACCACAAGGCTCCTACAGGGAGTGACCAGGTAGATAGATTCTTCTCTGGGTCCCTACAGAGAAGAGCAAACATGAAGGGTTTCCTACGTGCCTAGCATAGCCAAAAGTTTTACAAGTTTCTTTTCTTTCTTTCTTTTTTTTTAATTGCAAATGAAAGTTCAGAGAAATCAAGACTCAAAGTCATATAGCTGACCAGTTGGAGCCTAGGAGTGAAGTACAAAGCCACTGCTCACTTTCTCCTTCTACCAGTCCAGGTCTTGACCACAGAGGACCTCCTGTGGTAGAACAGAAAGAATTGGCCCTGGCCCTCTGGCCCAAGGAAACAATCAGGTGAGCACTAAACTGGAAGCTGTGCTTCAGACAAGACGGAGGCCGCGAAGTTGCATTCAGGACCCCTGGTATAGCCTCTCTTGCCCCAACACCCAGACATACCAAGCCACTTGAAAAACCATGAAGAACCCATTCCTGGACCTCCACACCCCTCGATGCCAAATCTGGTTTCTGGGTCTGTAGGATGGTGTGGTAACTACATCCCAGAATTGCTCATGAGGATGAAAGGGTGTTTAATGCTGCATTTCAATCCCCCGGTTCAAAGCATCAAGGTAATGCCCCATTGAGCAGAAGCAGAGAGGACCGATGCTCATGTTTGGTAGAACCACTGCTTGGGCAATGGGGTCGTTCATTCACAGCACCATCCAAGGGTGTGGCTGGGAAACCGTGTGGGGGCTTGCCAGGAGACACTAAGGCCAGAGACCTCATAAATATCAGGCTATCTTTACTCATTTGCTAATCCATGGAATGCCCGTTTCTCTGGGGCTCCCCTCTCAGTTGCATCCTGTCCAGAGGTCCCGTTTCTCCAGAGCATCCCTAGGGAGGAAGAATGTTGCCCTGCCGATGGAGATTTGCCCCAGGCTCCGAGGACGCCAGGCTGAGAGCTCCTGCCTCAGAGCCTGCCACCGTCAAGACTTATGACCGCCTCATCTCTCCCCCTCGCTGGGTCTGGCTACATCACTTATCTCCCCGACGCTGACCTGCCAGCAGCTGCAGGAGGCTCTCTCCGGTAAGATTTGATTAATGAGGTTCAGCAGCAACAAATCAGTCTTATGTTGCAGCCCTCCCCTCTTGGGGACACACTCTCACAACACCCGCTGCATACAAACCGCCAGGTGGAGGGTGCAGGGCAAGCGGCTCCCAGGCCTGCCTTCCTGCCAGCGGCTTTTGACTCTGCACCCCAGCTCCAGTTCCACCTCCAAGGGCCCACCCACCCTGACGCACTGTGCCCAAGCACAAGCTAAAGACGCTTCCCTCTGCTCCCTTATCTTCAAGAGAATAATATGATCTTTACACCAGTGTGTTTAAGAATAGCCGGTGTGTGGGTCTACCATATACAAGACACTTTGCAATCCTGGATCATCTGCAATCCTTTATTCCTAGTCCCCCTTTGCAGATGGAGAACAATACTGCTTACTTATCCAAAGCCACACGGCTAGAAAGGAGCAGGGAACCTTAGTGCCCTGGCCTTTAATTACACTTCTTTGATGTCTCGATACCCGGAAATAGGAGGAATGTGATGGTTCCTCTCCTAGACACATATGTGCATATCTACACCTATTGTCAGAGAACTCTTGCAGGTACAGATGCACCCATCCTTAGTCCCATCCACAGTCTTGAGAAGCCCTGCTCTGACTTCATGAGACGTAAGCCTGGCCTCCCCCTCACTGATTTCTACCCCCACCCTCCAATCTCTCCTACAAGGAGAGGATCTGGGTCTCCCACCTCAAAAGCACACTTCTACTCTACTGCGTGTGAGATGTACCCCAAGCCCAGTCCTCCTTCCCAACCCCACCAGCTCACTGAAGTTGGGAAAGTTCTCATCATAGGAAGCCGGGACGGTTTTGCTCGCTGTTTTCCCAGCCGCTGTCTGTGCGTCGGCCACCCCACCCCACCCCTTCTCTGTATCCTGACTGTATTATTGGAACTGTTTGTTTCTCAAGCAGTTACAGGAAGCCCATGGCGTGTGGGGGCCCATTGGTTCCTCTGCAGTATAATCCACACATCTTTCAAGTGCATGTCCCTTCAGCCACTCGTGACCCCGCGTCACCTTCCGGGGGAGGCTTTTTGATGTGAGCACTCGGCTGGGCTGCCCCTCATCCTCCCTACCCACTTCCTCTAGTCCCTGGGCCACCAACACACCTTCTCCTGCAAGTGGAAGGGGTCACCATTTCCCTGTTGTCTTCTTTACCTTCCCCAAAGTCCTCACATCCCAGAAACATTTGTCAGGGATTTGCCAATAGTCACTTTTTCATCAGCGGGGCAAGAGTCAACTCTGCATATAGATGTTTGGTAATAGATGCGGCATTGATTATGTAAAGTTCTTTTGGGAATCGCCTGGCCATTTCTGGGTCCTCACTGACCAGCTCCACCTCTAAGGCAAATCTCAGCTCTCCTGGATCGGAAGTGCAGAGCCACCTGAGGCTGGACACTGAGGTACTGGCCCAGATGTGGTCCAGATGTGTCAAGGGACAGGTGCCCTCACCTGGGTGTGCATGGCTCGTTCTAGTCAGGATGGGTTACTGAGGTGTCTGCTCCTCAACTGGAAATTACAACGGTTGTGGTGACAGATCCCTTTCCAGGCTTTATACATGAAAGCAAAGTAATGCTCCTCTGCTATCCTACCCTCTGCATGGACTTGTGCCCTAAGGGTCCCTGTGGTGTCCACCCTTCTAGAAATAGGAAGTGTGGCATGGAGAAGGAACTTGCCCAAGGCTACGTGACTCACACTGGACTGCAAGAGTGACATTCTAAAGTCATTTATTATTTTTAATCTGCGTATACTTGTGGGCGCATGGGCCACAGCTCATGTGGAGGTCGGGGTACCGCTTAGTGCGATCAGCCCTCTCCTTCTACCTTTGTGTGGGTTTCAGGGACCGAACTCCAGTTTGCAGGCTTGCTTTGCCTTCCAAGCCACCCCCATGGCTGTTCTTTTTTTATCTTCTACCATTTTTGCTGAAGTCAGGAGGGAGGCATTGATTCAACGGTCTCGGTCAGTCCCTCAAAGTCTCGGCGCTCCCCAGGAGCCTAGAGGAAAGCGCATGTGACTTGGGGCATTTGCTCTAGAAGAACTGTGACTATCATTTGCAGGCTACTTGGGATGTGTGGGAAGCTGTGCTCGTGTGTCCTTGTAGGTTGGGTATTTGTGACTGTGAGGAGTGGATAAGCACGCGTCATCTCAGGGTGCAGAGGGTGTCTGTGGGGTGTGAGCTGTCATGGATGTGAACTCTTGGCCAGCTTTCTCCTCAGGTACACCACACAGCCAACGCTTCAGAGCCCAAAGCCCGTGGGTTCCCTGCTCTCAGAATGAGATGAGTAGGTGGACTGTCCTTTGCATGCTATTAAAAGGGACTACTGGGCAGTGGCAGCGCGTGTCTTTAATTCCAGCACTCGGGAGGCAGAGGCAGGTGGATCTCTGCGAGTTTGAGGCCAGCACGGTCTACAGACTGAGTTCTAGGATAGCCAGGGCTGTTGCGCAGAGAAACTGTCTCAAAAACACAACAAACAAACAAACAAAATGGGAAGCCAACACTCGAACAAACATGGTGCCGCCTTTGGAAACTCTGACTGCAGCTTAGCATAGTCCTTCTTTAGGGAGCTTGTCTCTCTCGAGTCAGTGAGGAAGCCACTCAGAAAAAAGAGCTCAAGGTGTAGATGTGAGACTTGGATACAGGTAGTCAGTTTAGAATAAGGCAACAGTCCCAGGAGGTAGAAGCAGAAGGTGAAGGAAGACGTGTGTGGATTCCTGTGGGGCCCACTCTATCTTTGTGCCTACTGCCCATGGGATGTCAAAGCTCTCGGGCACCAGGTCCTGGGTGAAGTCTGTGATCCTGGCATCCTGCAAGCGAGGTCATCTCTCCTTCTCCTTCTTATCCACACATAGCAACTGGGCTATGGAGGGCATTCTCACTGAGTGGCGTGGGGTCTCAACGTACCAGAGACCTAGCTCACACAGGGGTTGAGTCTGTCTCTACCCTGATCCTACTTCTAATTGGAACCTGCACTTTGCCAACTTCCAAGTGCATGAGAATGTTCTGGAAATGGAGCTGTGGGAAGAGTCAGTCAGGTCAGGCTATGGGGGAAGCCTGTATGCCAAGCTGGAGGACAGAAGAACCTCTCTCTGTACTCAGCTACCATCCCCAAAGTCATTCGGTGCTCCCCCTGGGGCTGCCTGCTCTGGCTTCTACCTGAACTTGGCAATCCCCATGTGCCAATTACAGTCACACCTCCCATTTAACCAGAAGCTTGTTCTTCCACCAGGCTGGGCTCCAAATGCCTCTTGTGGTTGTTTCCCGAAATCAAATCCAACCTCAAAGCATGAAGATTTGCCATTATTAAAGACGAGCAAAAGCATATGCCCCAGGCTCTGGAGAGAATTACTAATGAGGATTCCAAAGATCACAGCCGACTCACCAGCTCTTGGAATCCGACGGGCCCTTAGCAGTCACAGAGCCCTCTAATTACGTTCCCGCACATCCCAGCTGTACCCAACGTCATGCCTGCACCGGCTGCTCCCATGGCAGTCGTCCGTGTGATGTAGAGATGGCATTTAAAGTCAGCGTATAAACAGGAAACCAGGCACGGTCAAAATTACCCTTACAAATCCCTTAGGAGGGGGACCAAGGCACCATCACTCCACAAGTCCGAGGCAGCAGATCGTTGGAACAAATCACTTTTCCTTGGGTTAAGCACCAGATGAAGCTGTTGGCTGGATGTGAGGTCTACGTTACATAAAGAATCCGTATCTTGGAACGGGAGAATTATTCTCAGGGTGATGCTCACAGGGAAGGCCCGGAGAACCTAAAAGCCATTGGGGAAATAGCAAGATCTGTCTCTCACCTTGTCTCTTAAGTGCAGCGGCGGACAGCATTCCTCGCTTTCCCCATGGCTGCTCTTTATCCCTATTTTTTAAAAACCACTATTACACTGTGTGCATATGCATGCTAAATTCAAATCCATGAGCTACCATCGCCCTGGAAGAGCCACTTCCTGCATGGCAATGTGTTTACAGCCTTCAAGGCTCCTCCCCAGCCCTAAATGCTACAACCTCCAGGATGCATTTCCCGACTGCCTCTGCTGGAAGTATTCTCCAGGTTGTCCTTTAGTCAGAAACTCCCTCCAGTCCACTAATGACGCCAACCCTTCTTGGCCTCATAGCCTAGAAATTATGCGTAGACCTCATCTCCGAAAATGTGTCAGGGTCCTTGTCCGTTTGACCTCTTGGGTTCCACAAAGACCTTGGCCCAATGTCCCCCTCTAGGACCCTTCTCAATCTATGAAAGAAGAGCAACACAAAGAATGGATGATGAAACAGCTCATCTCAGGAAGTGGGACAGCCTCCCGCTGCTGATACAGACGTGCTGTTGCGCTCCAGGACTCAGGACGAGCTAAGATGTCTTGACCTGACCCCGTCCCCCCAAGTCCCAGAGTCCACACCTTAGGGGGAAGATGTCTCTGTCACCTTTCCCACCCTGCTACATCCGTGGGTTCTCAGATGTGAAGCTTTACCCAAGAGGTCATGTGTGCAGTGATGTGCCATTGTACGCATGAGAAAACTGAGGTTCAAGGAAGCATGTGCTAGCCCACAGTCATCTGACTGCTGGATGGCAGGGTCTGGATGTGCACCATCAACCTCTCGGACTCCTTCCGTTTTAATCACGGGTGATCTCTGGGTTGAGACACACTCTGTCCTAATGCAAGTCCATCTTGCCTTATGGGAGCCGCCATCTTCCCAGATCAGTAAGAAGTCTGTGGACAGTGTCCTGGTGACTCTCGTCTTGTGAATATACGATATGGGTATTGTTCAGCCAGCCTCCTGAGGAAGGGCTAACCATGCCTACTCACGTGCCAGGGGCCTTCTCTTGGCTCTCTCAGGGTACTGGGATTTTAATGTCTGGGACCCTGGCACCCAACTCAGAACACACACCATTAGCAGCGTTCTCCCTCCTTCCCTTCCTCCTCGCTTCCTCCCTTCCTCTCTCCGTGGCTAAGAGCTGTACCTGCATATGTGGATTCAAACTCCAGTTCAGCTTCCCACTACTTGTCTGACCCTTCCCAAGTTGCTCGACTGCTCTCATCTCACTTTCCTCATCTGGAGTTGGGGTGATAATGCCACCTCCCCCACTTAAGGGCTCGGGCACAGCGGGAACCTCAGCTCAGACCCCATCTGGCAGGAATCCAGACCTACGTGGAGGAGATTGAGTACAGCGGTGACATCATGTCAGACTTCAGCTACAGGTGGAGACCTGCCCGAGTGGCTGTGGGAAATGCGCTCGCTGTACACCTCAGTCTCAGATTCCTCACCAGTAAAATGGGAATGAGGGTAGCGAGTGCTATTAGCAACTTAGCGCTTGTTCTGTCCCTTAACAAGGGGCCAACGCTTAGGATCCATAGACTACTATCCATTATCCGTCCTGACCATGGATGCAGAAGGATGTGTAGGAGGAGCTAAGGAACATGGAGTTTTATCTACAGGGATGGGAGGTTAACCATGGTCTCTGCCTGGGATATGGACCTCCAGGGCTTTCTGGCCTCTAAGCCCTGTCGAGAGAATGAACAGCAAGGCAGAAAAAGAAAGGTAAAGGAGCCATTTCAGGTAGCAGATTATGAAGTGTGGGTGGCACGGATGGTGCAGAGCAGTGGCGTGTTCAGAAAACATATGATGCCTATTTGCTGAGCAGCTGTTATGTTCCTGGCACCAAGCGGTGAACAGGAGACAGAGACCTTCCCTTCTACAGAACTGCCCCGCCACACTCACAGGTTTGCACAATCTGGGCACCTTCCGCGGCACCCATCTTAACGTTCTCGGCATGACTCATCAACAGAGGCAGGGGTGGCTGGCTTCTCAACACAGGCAGGGTGATGCAACATCCTCGATCACTTCTACAACACAAAGGAATCTGGAGAACAGAACTGACTGAACTCACAGAAGTCACAGCAGGATCTTCCAAAAGTAACAGGCAAGAGCACAAGAGGGTGACAGAGGGTAGCTGCGATGGAGGGCTCACCCTTAAGCATAGAGGCCAACAATCTGTAGGGGGAAATTAAGGCTCTCAATGTGGTGTGCCCCGGTGTGGGGAGTTCAGTACTAGATCAGTAAGACTGTTGTCCTGTCTTGCAGACACACCCATCCGATACACCTCCCACAGTGCACACTTAGCTTCCTGGAGGGTGCACCCAGGGACATACCTCCGTGTGCACCCAGTAGACACAAAGCTCGTGGGTCCCACCTCTTCACACACCCCTGCTCCGCTCCTCTCTGTGGGTTTTGGTTGAACAAACCTAAGCCCCAATTTCAGCTCAGCTACTTAAAAGCTGTGCGACTTGGTATAATTCATAAGCTCTTTGCATCTCGGCTTTGCTTTTTCTGCAGAAAGGCAATAACAAGAGTCCCTGACTCCCCAGGCTGCAGCGAGAACGAAATGTGCCCCACGTGTATCTTCTGCTTGAAACACGGGAGTGTCGTGTGGGCACGCCGCCCCACAGACACATGCAAACCTTCCAGCTGCACACGGTACACGTCTGCAAAGCTAGGTCGGACTTAGGGCACATAGCATGAGGGCCCTGAGCAATAAAGACCATGGCCACAGCCCACTACAACCCGCCCACTGCTCCCAAGGATCCTTGGCCTTCCTTCTTGATGAACCCATCAGAACGCTTCCTGAGGCAATTTTGCAAAAATGCCCTGGAAGTCCTAGCTGCCCCAAAGTACTGCAAAGTCAAGGTGTCTCCACAGACTGGGGTGGAGCTGGCAACTTTTCTCTTCCCTCCCGCCCACCCCTAACTGCCTCGGTCTTCCCCTGGACCACTCAAGACTCAGGCCCAGCCTTGCAGCCGCCTCCTCTCCTTCCCCCATCTCTCCGGCTCCTCCCGCCGCCTTTGTTATCTCAACTTCTTGGAGAGACTTCTCTTTTCTCCCCCTCGACTCCTCAGATGCTAATCTCGCTCCATAAATCATACCCTCTAATCTTTTCATCACCTTGCTCTGATTAAAGCAGCCTCGGGGGTTGGGAGCCCGGTCCTCGGTGACTAAAGCTCTTTGATGTCCAAAGACAGTCCTGCAGGCTGGCTGGCAGTCAGGCCTCGCCCACCACGTGCAGTGTGGCAGGACTGCGCACGCGCCTTCTAGGCAGCCGCCTTCTCCCGCTGTCCTGGGCTGCGCGCGGCCCGGCACCTCGAGGATTTCACAGATCTCTTCATGAATATTTCTCACTACATACTGGATGTCATTATTCTATTGAGAATCAATTAGCCCAAATGTTGTTATGACAGCTACAGAAAAATGATATTTTTAGCGTTGCTTTATGCTGCTCTGTCTCTGCACAGAATTATTGAAAACCTTAAAAGTAATCTAGTGGCGACAGGGGCCTCTGTGGCAAGACGGGGAGCGATTGATCTAGGAGTGCGGAATTGTGGGAAACTCTGGGCTTTTATCAATGAAGTGGGAGTTCCTAGGAAATAACTTTCAGGATGGAAGGCAGAGGGGACTCCAGACAAGTCACTTCACCTGTTGGAAGGTGCCTGCCTCTAGGAAATGGTACCAGCCTTCCTCTTGTCTACAGTGTTATGGGCACACGTGATACCTAGCCTGTATGTTAGTTAAATGCGTGACCTTGGGTATCTCTCTTACTTCTTGCCTTCCTTTGTAGTATCTTGGTGAAAACTTGGTTTGCAGGCAATTGTGTGTAGGTGTGTACGCATGTGTATGGGGAGGCCAAGGGTCGATGGTGGGTGTTTTCTTCAGTTACATTTATTGTTTGAGACACAGAATCTCTCGAACCCAGGCATTTCCTCCTTTGGCTAGATCAGCTGACCGGCAAGTCTCGGGAACCCTGTCTCTCTGCTTTCCCAGCCCTGGGATTATTAGATAGGTTCAAATCCAACATCCTTTTCTTTATTCTTTCTTTCTTTCTTTCTTTCTTTCTTTCTTTCTTTCTTTCATTCTTTCTTTCATTCTTTCTTTGTTTCTTTTTAATTAATAAGTTTGGCTGTTGAGGTGCAGGAAGTGTATGCAGGAGCCCACAGAGGCCAAAAAGGAGGATTGGTTCCCCTGACAGTTGTGACATGCTGGGTGGGTGCAGGGAACTGAAACAACCCAGGTTCTCTGCAGGAGTGAGCAGTGCTCTTAACCACTGAGCCGTAACTCTGGCCCCTCATGGTCAGCTTCAACGTGAGTGCTGGGGCCCTGACCGAGGTCCTCATGCTTTTGAGGCAAGCACTTTATGAATGAGTGATCTCCCCACTCCGGTGGAACTAACTTTTAATGTGGCTTGTCCATTACAGCCGTCCATACCCTAAAATCTTTCCCTATTCACCCTCAAACCCTCCGAACAATAAAACCTAGTTCCACCTCTACACCAGACAGTCTGGGATTGGGTTCTGGTTTCCCTAATACGTGGTGACCTTGACCTGACATTGAAATGCCTCTTTGTCTTGATTCCTTTGTGGAGAGAGAAGAGATACAAATCTTTGTTCTTCCAGTGTGGGGTTGGTCCCGGCCACCCTGTCCAGTTCTGAGTCTGAATCACAACACCACGTTTGAATACCTGATTCCCTTGGGCCACTTTCTCTAAACATCTGCACACCTATTCCCCACCAGGAGAGGTTTTAGAGATCTGTAGAAAACAAGGAAGCTATTTGGGGGGTATAGGGGGCGGTATTTGCGGTCAGAAAGCCCTGGGGGTTGGGGAGCAGTTCTAGGATAGCAGGACAGCTCCCTGAAGGCTCATGCTCTGCCAGGCTGGTGTCAAGAGGGGGAAAAAAAAGAGGCCGAACCCTTTTGAACACCTTTGCTTCCAGTCAAGTCGCACCCTGCTCCCCTGTCCAGCAAGGTTTTGTCCAGGTAGCATTTAACAGCATCTGATGGCTGACATCTTTCAGCACAGAAAGGGCCAGCAGAGCAAGCTGGCAGAACACCCCAGAGACCTCCAGAGTGCCCTGGATCCTAAGCTCACCACCTCTGGCTCAGCACCAGAATAAATTCCTGCACAGCTCTGAGGCTCTGTGTGCAGCAAGCCTTATTATGCAGCCTCCCAGACCTTTCATTCGGGATTACCTTCTCCCTCCCCCCTCCCCCTCCCCCATTGCCCTTGCTCCGGTGACTGCTGTAGTCTTTGTCACAGTTACAGCCTCTGACTTCAGCTCTTTGTATGTAGGGCTGTCTCCCCTGCTAGCATGTGAGCAAACAGCCAAGACCAAGTTCTAGTGGTGGGAGTGTTTGTGTGCTCAGCCCTCTCTGCCCTGTCATCGCGTTGCTCCCTGGACAAAGCTACTTTCCCTGGAGATTGTCCCACGCCTTCCTTGACCTCTAAACTTATGTCCTGTTCAATCCCCACTCCAGCCCACAACCATGTTCAGGTCACCACGTATCCCCACCCAGGCTGGTTCTTTGGTGAGAGTAAAATAGCCCACGGTCTGAATGGAGCCCCCGGAGCTTCCCACACAGTAGCCTTACTGAAAATCGGACATTTTTATAGACTGGTACTATTCCAGATTCTCTGTCTTTTGAAGGGCCCACCCCAAACTTGCATATTAGCGAATGCTCAGATTTCTCAGTAATTTCTTGCTATCAAATATTTTGAGAAGATTTTTTTTAATATAATTTGGCTTTTGAAATGCTTTAGTTGTGAGCAGCTGATACTGGTGTTTGCCGATGTTTTCCATCCACCCTGGGCGCTCTTCAGGATTCTCCAGGAGAGAAAATCAAGTCTGTATACTGATTCCAGATGTCAAGCAATGTATACGCATCTAGCCGTTAATGGAGCCAACCTGATGCCAGCAGAGACTTCTCATTAAACATCTGATATTTTTCTTCGTGCAGCTTCCCTTTGGAGTTTCCACTTTGGAGTCAGAGCTAGGCATGTGGCTCTGTTGGTAAAGTGTTCACCTAGCATGAAGCAAGTCTCGGGTCTGATCCGCAGCAAGCACACAAATTAGGTATAGCAGTACATGCCTATAATTCTAGCACTCAGGAGGCGAAGGCAGGTAGATCAGGAGTTCAAGGTTATCCTTAGCTGCACAGCAAGATGGAGGCCAGCCCGGGCTACATGAAACCCTGTTTCAAAAACAAAGCAAGCAGACTCTTTTTTAGTCAATAGTTTCTTCCATAATTCAACTGTTTTCATGGGCTGCAAGCATGGGCCCAGTATCTTCTGTTGCCCCCCCAAACAGTCTGTAACTTTTAAAGATGCTGTGCTAAAAGGGTCGGTGATAGGCTGGTGGTTATGTGTTCTCCTTTATTCAGTAGTTGAGGCTTAGTGGTTAAAGGCTCTACCTCTATGGTGTACCAATGTGACTATCAATTGTCTGCTCCTTCATTTAGTGAAGGAGGAGAAACCCTGGGGGAAAGGATGGACCCAGTCCAGATCTGCCTCAGCCCCCCTTTTGGGATGAGCTTTGGGTCCCTCTCCCTAGCTGGCCCCAATGTTATCTGGGGACCTTCACCTTTCAACTCACCCCAATGCCTCAAGAAATGTTCATGGAACCTCCACACTACGGAGTCTAGAACTGACTGCCCCAGCACCTCAGGCAGAATGCCTTTTCTCCAGCTTCTGCTAAGGCCTGCTTTACCAGATCCTCATTTCCTGCCGCAGGGATGACATCTTTCTTAGAAGGCTGACAATGGACATCTCATTTCCTGTTGTGAAAACCCCACTCCCATCCATAAGGGTGTGCTCTGGCCCCATGACCCCCAACAATACAATTGCAAAGCAGTTCCACATTGCTACACATCTCAGAATCTTAATCTAAGAATCTTTAAATCTTCTATCTCTTATGGGACAAAGCAGAATATCAATTAATCAGCCAACCAATTTCTCTTTTTAGCATCAGTCAGATGGTTTGATGATTGTACCCGTGGGTCCCCCTCCTTGGGCTGTGAACTCCTTGGGAGGGATACAGGAGCCTTGCGTCTCTGCATCCCCAGAACCAGCCCTAACCTGGCCCATAGAAATGCTGTCCGAAGAATAGGACAAATAGGACAAATAGGACTGATTTTCTTTTAGGCCGTGCGCTGCTAATGGGTGAAGAATTTGCCTATTCATTTCCGTCTTTGCTTTAGTGCACGCCAGCCTATGGCAGAGGCTCGCTAGAGGGCAGCTTCACAAACTTCCACAGGATGCAGGATTAAATAGACAGATGGACAGATGATGGATGGATCGATGGTGTCTTAGTTAGGGTTTTATTGCTGTGAAGAGACACAATGACCATGGAAACTCTTATACCGGAAACATTTCATCGGGGCTGGCTTACAGTTTCAGAGGTTTGACCTGCTATCGTCCTGGTAGGAAGCATGGGGCACCCAGACAGACTTGATGCTGGAGAAGGAGCGGAGAGTTCTTGACCCACAGGCAGCAGGAGGAGACTGTGGGCCACACTGGGAGTAGCTTGAGCATCCCCCACTGTTGCAGTAAAGCTCCAACCCCAATAAGTCCGTGCAAACACACACACACACACACACACACACACACACACACACACACACACACACACTCAGTTATTGTGCTTCAGCCCCACCTTTCCCTTTCACTGCTCCCTGGGCTCCAGTCATTATCTGACCAGTTAGAATGGGGAGAAGGTTCCCATGAAATCACCTGAGTATGAGATCCACTCCTCTTAGGGGCAGTCCATCTTGAGGAAGCAGAATCAGCATCAGAATACAAACAGCACCATGGCGACCCACGTACTCCTCAGTGACCCACTTCCTGTAACAAGACTACACCTCCTAATAGTGCCACTCCCTGTGGGCCAAGCATTCAAACACGTGTGCCTATGGGGGCCACCACAGATAGACAGATGAAGAGCTGCATGATTGTGTATGTGTGGATGTACGCTGAGGTGGTCCTTAGCCTTGGAAGTTGGTGGTCAGGAAGAAAAAGAGTCGCTTTGATCCCAGGATCAGCTTCGGTTCCTATGAGACCCAATTGTCCTATGGTTCCTATCCTTGGCTTTCCAAGACAACTATTTGTATCTTTACAATAAGCTTCCTTTTGTTTGAATAGATCTGTTTCTCCTACCAGAAGCCTTAAATCAGATGGGCCCTCTGGCAGGGAGAGAGGGGATGAAGAGGAACTGGTGCTTATGCCGTGATTGTTCTTCAAATGTGCTAGGAAACTTGGAATATTTGCTCTCTCTCTTGGTCTTCCTCAAGACCTTGCTATGGGCTAGGCTGGGTATCAGAGTGGTGTTGGCTTCTTGGGCTTAGCAAGCCTTTTCTTGGTGTTCATGTCTGTGTCAAATGTTGGGTAGACTTTTATGAGCAATGGACTGCTACGGTAGCAGCTCACCAGCTCCTAGCATCACCCGGAACAGACAAGTCATCGCCTGTCTGTGGTGGCTGTTCTTGGTTGTCAATGCCTGGAATAAACTACAATCCAGAAATAGAGGTCACGCCTAGAAGAGTTATTCTGCTTGCTTTGAAGTGGGCGAATCCACTTCTAGTCTGGAGCGCTGAGGTAGGAAGACACACATCTTTAATCCAGATCTTGAGGAGGGATGACACACCTTTAATCTGGCCACACCTTCTTCCGGGAGTGTATATAAGGACACGGAAGATGGAAAGTCTTGTTCTTTGCCTGCTTGCCTTGGACTTGCTAGGGCATCCATTCCTTTACTGGTATGGACCCTACTTCTTTGGGATTCCAGCATATACAGAAGACCAGCTGACATACCCAGCCTCGTGGGACTGAACACCTATTAGATTCTTGGACTTCCCATTCATAACTAGCTATTGGTTGGATTAATTGGCTTGCAGCCTATAAGTCATTTCCCTTCCTACATACATACACACATACATGCATATACATACATACATACATACATACATACATACATACATACATACATGGGACAGTGGACTATGCCAGGAAACTTAGTAAGGTTGAGTGGGTCCAGGATCCTGGCACCCAGGTACCCACCTGAGATGGTAGGCATCTCCCTGCCCCCTACTAGAGTCCTGACCCAGAAACACATGACTCCACTCCCCACATCAGTCACATAGCCCAAACCAGAGTTTACCATGCTAATGAGGTATCTAGAGGCTCTGAGGGTGTAGCCAATAAGCTTCCCTTCCTAGACATTTCTCCCTGCAAAAGGTATTTAATCTCTGGTCCACCCTCAGGAGGTGGTATAGACCCATTTTCCACAGTGAACAATCAGTAAACAGTTAGGTACCAAGGACTGTTTCTTTCATGGAGAACCACTGTGGGGAGAGTGGAGGAAGCCTTTGACTTCCAAGCTGCTGCTTAGGCTGAACCTCCTGCAGCAGGCCCCTCTGCTGTCCCAGAGAACTCCCGACAAGCTAAGACTTTCACCAGTGAGCTAAACTGGAGTTCCCATTCCCCAGCCCTAGGCGCTCTCTCTCTCCCCCCACACCAGAGAGACAGACAGACAGACAGACAGGGAGAGAGAGACAGAGAGAGAGACAGAGAGAGAGAGAGAGAGAGAGAGAGAGAGAGAGAGAGAGAGAGAGATTTGTTCCATAAGTTCTGTGCTCTAGAGAACTTGGACTTAACTAATACCCTGTCTTAATACACTCTTAGCTATTTTTCTATTGCTATGATAAAATACCATGACCAAGACCATTTATGGAAGAGAGGGCTTGTCTGGTGTTTAAGGTTCCAGAGGGTTGGAGTGGGAAAGTGAAGGTAAGGAGGCAGATTACTGAACAGCAGTTGAGAGCTCACACCTTGTCTGTTGGAGGCGGAGAGATCAGACTTGAGAAGCTAAGAGGCTTTTGAAGCCCCAAGCCAGCCCCCAGGGACACACCTCCCCCAACAAGGC
This sequence comes from Rattus rattus, assembly GCF_011064425.1. NCBI lineage: Eukaryota > Metazoa > Chordata > Mammalia > Rodentia > Muridae > Rattus > Rattus rattus. The sequence goes on from NC_046154.1 coordinate 34,122,499, forward strand.
CATGCTCCCTAATCCTTCCTAAACAGTTCTGCTATCTAGGGCCCAAGAAGTCAAGCATATGAGCCCACGGAGACGTTCTTATTCACATCACCGTGCTGCCTACAGTGGGTCTCAATGCTCCACCTAGATAGCATGAATTAGGAAGGAAACTAAGCCTTTCCTATTTTAACACACTTGAGCTTCTGTGAGTTTCCCAAGGTCACAAATCTAATCCCACGATACATGATGAGTCTCCTCTTCCCAGTGGGATCATAGGTTTTAACTCGTCGCTTCTAATGCTAAACCCTACACCTTGTGCCAGCTTCCATGCAGAGAACACAGTGTGGTACCATCATTTCTCTGATGAGGGGTTCACATACTTTGCTATCTGCTCTTTCTGAAACTCAGAGATCCATTGCTATTTCCTGTGCTTCGGTCCAGCCTGCCGTTCTTGATCAGTCCTCTGGGTCAAGGTGCATTACCTCTCCTTCCTGGCATCCCCACCCCACCCCTCAATGCCTCGTGTCTCCGTGGGTTGGATGGTTCTGGTATGGTCTGACTTCCTCTGCAGGAATTCCCAGGAGACAGACAGGGGTTTGCACAGGGCTCTCTCTATACACAGTAGATACCACCACAGAATGCTTAACAGTATGGATAACTAGGCGGGGATTTTTTTTTTATGATATTGTAGATATAGGGTAGTTTATGACTTAGTAAATGGTCATAGATTACTGTTAGAATTTTTTTAAAAGGCAGATCACAAAATGCGAGTATTATACGATGTAACGTTTTCCTCAAACGTATGCGGTGAAGAATTGGGAGATGTGTGTTTGTGTCTGACACTCATTCATTGCAACGGGATTTGGGGGTGACTCTGACATTTTTTTCTTTCAGCACATTTATATTCCTAAATGTTCCAGAATGAACTATTTTGGGAATGGTAAAAAAGAGACACGATTTGAAAATAAATAAGTGGATGTTTGTTTAGTGAATGGAGAAGGCTGTGTTAGCAGACATGTTGCCTTGGAGCTGGATCTTGGGGAGGAAGTCACCCTCTGCAAGCCAAGTCTGGCTCACTACCCAGCCATCGACACCCAGCTGCGGTGGGGACAGTTCCCGAAGAGTTAACAGTGGAACGGGATCGCCTGTGACTCAGTAGGAGCCACTGTGGCTCTGCCTTTCCTGACATCGAGGATCACCACCCCTCCATGTTCACCACACCTTACAATTTACAATGCTTTTTGACGTGCATGGTCCTGTTTGTTCCTTACAATCCTGTAGCCAATGTGGAAAGAGAGAGTACTGTGTGAGATATGGGTCAAGGTCACACAGACAGCAGAGGGTAGAGCCTGCCTTCGAATGCCAGATCCTCTTCCTCCACCTCAGATAAACCCAAGGGATCCAACAGGTACCTGAGAAGTCAAAGGGCCCATATTTCCAAATGCATCAGTGTGGCTGAGTCTTCAGGAAGGTACGGGAAAGAGACAAGAACCATGCTTAGGGGTGCTCCGGGGACACGCTGCTCGGGGGTCCGTCTCTGCTGGGCTTGGCTCCTGGACACCGCTGTCACGTGCTGTGCAGCTGCATTCTGTGCTCCAGTGGGCAGGGAAGCACCGCAGCTGTGCTCAAGCCAGACTGATGGCTGCCATGCCTGTCTGAGACACAGCCGACGCTGTGACCCAGAGACAGAATCCATCTCTCTTGGAGCAGAATCAGGTGCGAGCTAACCAAGGCCACTCATGGCTCTGATCTCTGGTGGGGGGTGGGTGGGGGGAACTCTCTGGTCTTCAAAAGCACACAGGTCCTCAGAAAATGTTCCCTTTGCTGCTACAAACTCCCCTGAAAGCTGATGCCTTGCTCTCCCTATTCTTTCTCCCACAGACCTCGGGTAGCTCCATTGAGAAGCATCTAAAAATTAACTACACATTCTTTATAAAATATAATTATGATAAGAAAAATAAAATACGAAGTACTGGAGAATATATTAAATATTGAGTTTGCATTTAATATTCAAATAAAACCCTTTCCAACGTTTTAATGAGAAACTCCAAATTGCCTCCAGAAGAATGTTTTTTTAATATCAGGTTTTATACTGGAAACGACTACCTAATTGATCAAATGATGCCACCGAAACAATCAAAACCTCAGGGAGGATCTTTTCAAATTCTTGATAGCCACTCTTTATGAGGGAGTCTGTTCTAGAAGTCATAGAGTACTTACAGTCATTTAAAATATTTAACCCGTGATTGAAATTATGCTTACAGAATAAACAAGGCCTTTCCTTAGTGATAAAAATAACATTAGAATATAGTGTGCTAGAGCAAATGCGTGCATAAAGTATTTCGGGGCCCTGCTAGAGCTCTAGTCTGCAGAGCAGAAACACTCTAGGCCTGGGGTGATGGCTCAGTTGGTAAAGCGCTTGACTTGCAACCACAAGGCATGAGTTTGAGGCTCCCCAGAACCCTGTCAAGCATGGTGTTGAGGCTTGTAATGCCAGCCCTGGGGACAGGTAAGAGGATCCCCTGGAGAGCCAGTCTAACTTAATTGGGTTCCAGGTCAGTGAGAAACCCCATCTCAAAGGAGGTGAACATCATTCCTGAGCACGGCACCTGAGGTTGTCCTCTGACCTCCACACGCTCACACAAGTGTGTGTGTGTATGCACACATATGTACCTACATACTCATGAGCACGTGTGTGTGCATGCACATGCATTATGACCTAGCGTCTCTACAGGGATACTGTAGGGGGTGATTGGCATGGTGAGCCAGGTGTTGCCAGAGTGTGGCCATGCCCACCTCCTTGTCTGCTACCACAAACTCCAGCCTTTCTTGGAACCAAATTTCATGATGGACTCGGCCACATGTGATCTGGTACAGGGCATTCTCGGGTACCTGTGTTTGTTTTCTGGTGCCTCTCCACTGATCTCCAGTCCAAGAGTCCCAGAAATCTCAGAAGCCGTCTGGCTGCTGGGATGGTGAATGGAGAAGGAAACCTCAGCATTCCTGGCCCCTGGGGTACACTTTGGCTCAGAGAGGCAAGAAGGAGTCTTAGTCGGCTTTGGCACAGAGCTGCAGGACACCAATTGGGGAAGGAACCCTCAGTGGATGTTGCATTGGCCATCCCGAATTCTCATGCATAATGGTGGCTGAGGCTAGATGAGACCTGAGGACCCTTCTCGAGTCTCCTAGATCCCAAGGACCCTTGAAGTGACTTGAAGGACCAGGCCTAGCCACCAAGGAAGCAAAATATGAGATGTGACGGACAGCTGAGACTAGTAACCGAGGGTGTGTGGGAGATTAGTAGGGGGAAAAATATGGAGAAAGCTGGGAGAGGTCAGGACAGAGGGATGTTGCAGAGACGGGAGAGAGACTTGGAAATGGATAGAAACTGGCAAGAACTGACGGGCCCAGAGTGGTGCGTGGGGATGCATGGAAAGCGCTGATGCAAAGAATCTAGCTGGGTGAGCAAGATGGAGGGGGTGCGGAGACCCGGGCGCCTGGCGAGTCTGGGCCGCCGCTGCTCAAACACAGGCGCGGGCGCCCTTTGGAGAAGTCGGCGCTCGGCGGAAACGCTAACTCCGCGGGCAAGAGCAAATGTAAAGAGCCCTGAGAGCACTTTGTGCAAATATCAGGCCGGGAAGTGCTGCGCCCGCGGAGCTGCCGGGCACCTCGGCGCCCCCGCGCCCTCGGCTGCGCGCTAATTCACTTTGCCGTCACCTCCCCGGGCGGGGGGCGGCGGGGCGCGGGCAGCTGAAGCGTTCTGAGGGCGCGGGGCAGCTTGCGGGGCTCCGGGGCCGCGGCCCTACCTAATGGAGCAAAAGACAGATCAGCAGAAGCCGGGCAGGTGCGGTGGGAGGGCGAGCATTGCGAGCGGTGAAGTCAGAGCCAGAGCTGCAGGGTGGACTGACTTGTGTTGGGGGTTGGGGGTGGGAGTGGGAAAACCTGTCCTTGAATTTGGGGGTTCCCACCTGTAGGTGGTCGAACTCTCTCAGTAAGACCTCCTGAGCCTCTGAGAGAAAAGGATGAGACTGAAATGGGAAGGGATGCTGGAGAAGAATGAGATTCCTAAATGCTCAATGGCAGTTAACCGTTTACCACTGTGTAAGTGTCTGACATGTAAAGGCTTGGCAGAGGTTTGCTCAATAATCCTCTTAACAAAGCCGCTTGTGTCCACCTCACAGATTACAAAGCTAAAGCAGAGACAGAGCCAGTCACCCACTCAGGGTCACACAAACAGAAGCTGGCTGGCAAACAGTCACAACCTGATTCCAGAACCAACCCTCCAGTACCTGACAGGGATGAATGCATACATTTTTCTTGGGAGGAAAAGGAGGCTCAAAATTTTGGGATTGTGAGCTGGGTAGTGAAGCCTCAAGACAATGAGGGTTCAGTGCAGAAAACACGAGTGTGGGTGGATTCGAGTGACTCCAGTTCAATGTCCTGTTGGCCACTAAGATGTTGAGAAATGGATTCGGCCTTCGATCCCAGGCCAATCAATCAATCAGCCTCACAGGGTTGTTGTAAAGATTTGGTTAGAACACGTGCACGAGGAGCCTGGCCCACTATCAGCCTCCGTGAATTTATTTAATTGATATTTACCAAGAGTGGGCTTGCTGCTTTTGCAGGAAACAGGGGTTAGTTCCCAGCACCCATGTCTCATGACTCATCACTGCCTGTAACTCCATTCCCAGAGGGACCGATGCCTCCTTCTGGCCTCTGAGGACACCTGTGTCACACCACTACCCCGCACACATAAATGAAAATAAAATAAACAAAATCAGCCGTACTGGGGCTGGAGATGAGGCTCAGTTGGAGAGTGCTTGCTTAGCGTGCAGGAGACCTTGAGCTCATTTAAACTGGGTGCCGTGGTGTGCACTGTGATGTCAGCACCTGAGTGGTAGAGGCAGGAGTAGCAGACACTCAAGGTAACCCGGACTACATCTCTAGTTTCAGGTCAGCCTTGGCAACATGAGGGTCTCGCTCAAAAACAAACAAAAAAGAACTATACCGGATCCTTACAAAACATAGGAATATCTCATCCCTAATGTGAGTGTTTAAGACGGGAGACCCGAACAGTGTACTCCAGGTTACCACTGGAGTAGGAAGGAAACGTCTCGAGCGTGCCCAAAGATTCATCCAGAGGACCACACGAATGACATCAGGAAGATCTCTCTGAGGAGGGACGACTGGTGGTGAGAGATGAGGTGGAGTCAGCCAGAAGAAACAGAAATGACAATTATGTCCAGGAGAGAGCATAGCCAATGCCAAGGTGCTGGGGCAGAAACAAGCTTGGCAGAAACCAGGCACTGGTAGCAGAAGTTCAGCAAATGGGGAGCCAAGTGGCACAAATGGGGTTCAGAGGCTGTGAAAGTCGCTGGAAGCCACTCAAGAGATTTAAGAAGAGGGGACATGAGTTAATTTCTACCCTATCCCTCTCTCCACTGTGAGATGTACCCTGAGCTGGCCTCCAGCTAATGATCCTCCTGCTTCAGCCTTCTGACTGCTGGGAGACTGGGTCACACATCCCAGGCTCTCTTTATGTTCTTAGAAAAATTACACTGGCTGTCACGTGAGATTGGAGGGAAGGTAAGTTATTAGAGTCTCCCAGGCTTGAACTAAGAAGAGACAGGGGCAGGATAGGGTGGGGTGGGGGACTGGACACGCCAAGGGATATGGTACACAGACAAAAGGAATGGACAGATGGGAAATGTTTTCTTATATAGATAGACATGGGCTGGGTGCCTTCCTGCCGTGGTTACTGCTACCTGGTCTCTAATTCCCTTTGCAGCCTAGTGAATGAGTGGACATTGTGGGTTCTACCCAGAATGCAGGCTGAGAGACTTGTTCAGCTAACTTCCCTGCCCTGCTGCTTCCTGGGCTGACTTGGGGGTTCGGCCTGGCCTGCCTCCTGTCAAGGTCGCATAGAGTTCAAGTGAGGGAAGGGGCAGGATTCAGAATCTCTGGAAGGTTGATGTTCCCCCCTCCCAGCCTCCTCCTCAAGGACACACTGGGTTAGGAGAGAAGAAACTGACCAGCTGGGTTCACTTCCTCCATGGTGGAAAACATTCTAGAGCCCTGGCCACTCTAGAAATCTCGGAACAAAGTGGGGATTATCCTGTTGTGTTTCTTTAAGCATTTGTTGTTGAAATGGAAGTTACAATTCAAGCTAATTTGAATAACAGAATCATAGGAAAAACACCCTCTAACCACAAAAATGAATATTCAACACTCCCACCTTATCTTCTCTGCTTTGTGGGGCTGTTTCTCAGCTGCATATTAAACGGCCCCTTCATGTGAAGCTGGCAGAGTGCTGGTTTTGCAAGACAGACGCTGCTGGGCTAAGGTGCTAAATTCAGAACATAAGTCACCCTGGGCTCCCAGAATTTCAAGGATCTTACAGGGACAGGCCTGGAGCCAAAGGCAAGGTGGGAGGACTAGGGAATGATTGCATGGGGTGTCATGAGTGAGAACAGAGTGTACCCAAGGAGAGCTCACAAGCCCGCCCAGAGGGTGACAAGCTGTCCGGGTAGGGTGTAGGTAGGTTCAAGCTTCAGGGATGCCCTCTGAGGGAAGAGCTGCTGACGCCAGCAGTCTCCAGTGGGGTTCTCACTGCCTGAGCACAGACAGCCCTCTGGAGCGTCTGCTGCTCTGCAGCCACAGACGCAAGCAGCCACAGCCTAAAAGGACTGCAGGAAATAATTGCACCCTTGTCGATCACGTACAGACTTTTGTGGGGTCATCATTCCCTAAACAAACCATATACTGAGTATTTACATAGAATCTGTACTGTGTTAAGTATCACAAGCAGTCTAGACGTAGCTTAACGTACTCAGAAAGACTGTGTGAAGGCAGGGGATGTAGCTGTTGGTATAGTGCTTGCCCACCATGCTTGCTTCGATTTGTAGTGCACACACACACACACACACACACAGAGAGAGAGAGAGAGAGAGAGAGAGAGAGAGAGAGACAGAGACAGAGACAGAGAGAGAGACAGAGAGAGAGACAGAGAGAGAGACAGAGACCTGGAATCCCAGCCCTGGAGAAGTGAATGCAGGGGATCAGGAGTTCAAGGCCATATGTGACTACAAAGCAAGTTTGAGGTTAGCCTCCCTGTCTAAAAATGAAAAGTGATGATGGAAATAAACATTTAAATGATTCTTTTTTTAAAAGCAAGGATGAGGGCTTGCGAGATGACTCAGTGAGTAGAGGTGTTTGCCAACAAAACCCGATGGCTTGGGTTCCATTCCCAGGACCTACCCGGTGGAGGAGAAAACCGACTTTCACAAGTTGTTCTCTGACTTCTCCACATATGTACTATGGTGCACATGTATGCCTGTATACACACACACACACACACACACACACACACACACACACACACACACACGCATACCACTAAATAAACATAAAAAGGAAAATCTTTAAAAATGAAGGATATTCAAAAATTAGTTGCAAGATGCAAATACACCATTCTATATAAGGGAGTTGAGCACTGACAGACTTTGATGTCCCCGGGAGTCTAGGAACAAATCCCCTGTGGACACTAAGGGACCAGTGAATTGTGTGACTAGAGGTGCCACTTTAGAAACTGCACAAGTTGTGTTTATACTGAAAACAAAGTTCCCTGGATTCTCCTGCAGCCCTGTAGGTGCCAATGGCCCCTGGCACCCACTTTTTCTAGCCAGGCAGACCCACATTCCCAGGTGTCACAGCTGACACATGCCCCAGCATGTACACAGCCTTCACATCCCAGCTCCTTGCCTTAGCCTGGCTGTGCTTGTGCTCTAGAGCCCCTCTCCTCCATGTGGCCCCTGCTTGAATTCCCTGGTGGCACCCACCACCACCAAGCTCCCCCAGGACTTCTTGTCTGGCTGCAATGTCTTCTGCCAGATTAGATCAGAGATTCCCTCAAGGGGATGACTGCATCTGCCACATGTGACCAGACCCAGCAAGAAGCCCAGGCCAGCACAAGCTTATCAATGCACACTTGAGACTCTGTGGTTTTGGCTTGAGATCTGTAAGTAACAAAAGCAAACAATTGAAAAAAAACCCTAAATGAATCATAAATACATTGGATGAGAAAATCAGATCTCAAGATGTTTTGCTTGATTGGTGGGCTTAATGAAGCTAGAAGATGTGTGTGTGTATGTGTGTGTGTATTTGCAGCGTGTGTATGTGTATGTATATATGTATATGTGTGTGAGTATGTTTATGTATGTATGTGTAGTATGTGTATGTATATATGGGTGTATGTATACATGTGTGTATTGGATGTGTGTGTGAATGTATGGTGTGTGTGTGTGAGTGCATGGTATGTGTGTGAATGTGTATGTATGTGTGCATGTATATGTATGTGTGTGCACATGTGTGTATGTGTATGCATATACATGTGTGCGGGTGTATGGTATGTATGTGAGTGTGTATGTATGTGCATGTGTATGTATATGTATGTGCGAGTGTGCATGTATATATGCATGTGTATACAGGTGGGGGCTGGAGGACCACTTCAGGCATCATTCCCAGCTGCCATGCAACCTTTTTTTTTCAGCCCGGCTCGGAGCTAGCCAAATAGACTAGACTGGCTGGACAGAAATCTGACTCTGTCTCCCCAGTGATGGGATTAAAGTGTAAGCACCACACCTAGCTTTTTTATGTGAGTTCTGGGGTTCGAACTTCGTTCCTTATGCTTACAAGGCAATGCCTGATTGAGCCGGGTCCTCATCCCTGTAAGAGGAAATTTAACAGGAAGTGGTGTCCTGCATTTACTTTTCAAACCCAGAATATGATCGAGGGGTGAGGTGACAGACAGAACCAGAGGGCAGACCTTTTACATAGAAGAACATCCCGATGTGGCCACTAGTGTAACAGTGCCAAGGCTGCCATGTGAGCCAAGCTCACCTTGGGCAGAACTAATGAAGGTATTGCTGCTGCAACGGGAGGACTTTGTGGGGGGACTATTGTGACAAATTCCACAGAGACCCCTTGTGTCATGTGAGGAACCCTTAAGGGAGTAAGATAAACACGTGACTCTCCGGGGACTGAGCAAGAGAAGCAGAGAGGCTCTGTGGGACAAAGGAGACTGATGGCTGGTAGCCTGAACACCCAGAGCCAAGCCTGTCCATACTGTTTCAGGTAAGTGCCTGAAGGTATGCAAGTGGAAGCAGGGCTGAACACTGCAGCCTTCTGCTTCTCCAGACCCGACCCTGCCACTCTCCTCTCAATTCTCTGAGCTCTAGCCATTCAAGCCTTCTGGCTGTCACACACGCATACAAATGCATGCAAACATACATGCATAACACATGTATACACACATGCACCAACACGTTTACATACACACACGTATACAAACAGACACAGACATCACATACTGTGTGCACACAAATACACACATGTATACATACATGCACAAATATACACATGCATTAATGCACATGTACACATGTGAATACACAAATATGCACATAAGACATGTACACACATGTATGTACACCTGCTTGCAGATGTATACACACATTCACACAAGTACACACACACACACATACACACACACACACACACACACCTACACACACACCTACACACCTCTGCTCTTGCATTCCCGAAGCTTAGAAATCACCTCCCTCAGATATGCCATCTCTCCCTTCTTCAATGCTATTACCCCAGAGGAGCACATCCCAATCCCACCCCACGTTGTCTGTCTGTTGTCTGTTTCTCATCTGTTTCTCACTCCCATGTAAACTCTCTGAGAGCAGGGCCATGGTCTGATTCAGTCCTGCATGCCCAGTGCCTGAAAGAGCTGATCGCACAATGGTCACGCTTTAAATTATAGCCCAGCAGTGAAGCGAAATATTTCTTTTTTACAATAGCCTTTGCTTAGTGTTTCTCCTGCAAAAGTAGTACATCTAGGGCTTTCGTGCAGAAAGGCCTATCACCAATGACATGTTTAGTCATAGGGGTGGGTCACAGAGATGAGGAAGGGGAGGGACTCACCCTGGATAGGCACTTGCTCCCCCTGCCTAAAAAATCCACTACGGAGGTATAAGATAGGTGTGGTGCTTAAAGTTCATGTATTTGAATGTTTGGTCCTTAGTTGGTGGAACTGTTTGGAAGTATCAGGGGGCGTGGCCTGTCACTGGGTGTGTGCTTTGAGGTCTCAAAACCCATTCCCAGTTAGCTCACACTGCCTCAAAATCTCTCTGCTGTTGCTCTGGCACTGTGCCTGCCTGCCTGCCTGCCTGCCTGCCTGCCTGCTTCCACACTTCCTGTCATGATCATCATGGACTCTAAACTTCTTGAATTGTGAGCCCCAAATAAAATGCTTTCTTTTATAATTTTCCTTGGTCACAGTGTCTTATCACAGACATAGGAAAGTAACTAAGATTACTCTCCTCAAGTTCAAAGGTCAAAGAGCCACATGACACTAGAATCCGATGGCTTTAGGCAACAGACACTGCTTGCTAACATAGGCAAAGGGGGAATTCAGTGAAGGAGGTGGTGGTTCACATACGGAGAGTGGGCCACTGGATTGAAAGAGAGGAAGAAGAACCAGGTATCAGAAGAGATAGACACAGGTGGGGGATGGGATGGGCCTCCTTCAGGAAAGCGCTGCCCAGCATCGAGTCCTGGGTTTCATCCCCTGCATGGCCTCACAAGCCTGTAATCCCAGCATTAGGGAGGCAGAGGCTGGAGGATCATAAACCCAAGGTCATCCTCAGCTACTTGGTGAGTTCAAGACCAGCCTGGGTAACAGGAGACTGTCTCAAAAATAAAAAAGTGGAGGATGGAGAGATGGCTCGGTGGTTAAGAGAGTGGGCTGCTCTTCCAGAGGATCCAGGTTCAATTCTCAGCAACCACATAGCAGCTCACAGCTGTTTGTAACTCCAGTTCCAGAGGATCTGAAACCCTCACACAAACATACATGCAGGCAAAACATCAATGTACATAAAATAAAAATAAATCTTAAAAGTGTGCAAAACACCTTAAAGAGAGACAGACAGAGACAGGGATAGAGAGACAGAGACAGATACACACACAGAGACAGAGAGACAGACACAGAGATGGGGGGAGAGAGAAGAGAGAGAGAGAGAGAGAGAGAGAGAGAGAGAGAGAGAGAGAGAGAGAGACACTGACTCATGTCACTCCCAGGTGTGACACGAATGGCTTCCAAGCCTTTCTACCTCAGGACATTTTACTTCAGGTTTAGATCCCTTCCCTAGAATGGGTCTGGTTGGCCACACCCATGTGCTCCACCTGGGCCTGGGGGATGAACTTGCAAAACAGGTTTAGTATAGTGCATGGTAGAGCAACATGAAAGATGGCTCTGGGGAAATTGAGGTGAAATTACCAGGCAAACTGGAATGGCACTGGACAAATGTCTAAAACAAGAACAGGTCACTTTGAGGGTGCTCAGATATCTCAGGTCTGATCCTCCAGTCAAGCAGAAGCTCAGAAAGGGCAAATGCCCAGCCCATGGTTGGTTACACAGGGGCAGACACCGGCCTGACAGGCCTCAGGCTCCAGTCCTGGTGAGAAACTCAGACCTCATTAGTTTGGAAGCCAGAGCCTTTGGCTTCCCGACAGTGCTCCAGGACCTACACTGGTTCTTGTTCTCGCTTGGAGGTCTTGGCCCCACCACAGATTTTGACAATAGCCACAGAGTCCAGGCCCTAAGAGATGGCCTCCCATCAAGGCTTTCTGAACTTCTTTAGCCTTAACTCTGATGGCCACCGGATCTCCAGCGAGATCTCGCATCGCCAGCTTCAGGAAGTGACTGTCATAACTCATTTATTTCAGTGTCTGTTACGAAGCCCTCCTGGGTGGTATAATCCAGATACATGCCCGCTTCACCTCTACTGGAAGCCTGTAAAAAAATGAAATTAGACATGTTTTTGAGGCAAAATCTCTCACAGTTAACTGCCTGGTTCGGCACAAATTCTCTTAGCATTCGTGACCAAAGGAGATTCCTCCAAACCACTTCCTGTCATCTCCTCTGAGCTGTCAACTCTGATTATTCCTTTCCTGGTGCTGTGCCTTGTCTGATACAAAAGGAATAATAAATACCTCTGTTCCCCTTTCTGAATCTAGGACTCCAGTGTTTTTTATCTCCCACCTTACGCAAACTTTTCAGAACAAAACACAACAAAACAGAAACAAACAAACCAACCCACCAAGGCAGCAATAGCAGTTACCTGAAATCACTGGGGAAGGAAATGGACCATTTCGAGGCGGTGACCTAGAAACAAGAAGGCTCTGACGGGGGCTGAGTCTACCGAATGCCAGGTCTTCTCTTTTCTTTACTGGGCCTTAGGGATGGAGTTTTCCACCCAATAGCCTACCTCCCAGGAAAGTCTTCAACAGTAGGGGAGAGTGAACCACCACTGACTGTGTCTTCCTCAGAGTCTAGAATGTGCCTGGCACACCACAGATACTCCAGAAATAGCCCCGGGGCAAACAATAAATAGACGGATGGATAGATTAATGAGCAAATTCCTTATGCTCTTAAATGGTTTAAACCCCAACCCACCAACATGTCTGCATTCTGTTACATAGACACATGTATTTGGAGGAGAGGTAGGTGCATGCTCTAGGGTGTATGAAGAGGTCAAAGGACAACTTAAGGATGTCAGTTCTCTTCCTCCACCACGTGAGTCCCAGGGATTAAACTCAGGCCATCGAGAACTTTTACCTGCTGAGCCATCTTGCCCGCCCAGTATGTTTGGATTCTAGAACAGTGCAGTTTCACAGATAGTGGTTTTAAATGTGGAATATCAGGCCTGGGGAGTTGGCCCAGTGATTAAAACACTTTCTACCAAAGTGTGAGGACCAGGATTCAGATGCCTAGAACCCACATAAATGCCAAGTGGGCATGGCCGCCCACCTGTAATTCCAGCACTGGGAAGGCAGAGACAGTGGATCCCGGAAGCAAGCTGGCTATTGAGACGTGGATTCAATCGAGAGACCCTGCCTCAATTAATGAGGTGGACAGTGATTGAGGAAGACTCCCAGCATCCACCCCCACATGTATGCATACATATGTATGTGAACACACACATGTGCACACACACATACACACATACAAAAGAAAGAAAAATAATGTAGGAGGCACTCGATTTCAACCCTGCTCCCATCTCTCTTGGGTTTCTTGGGGTCCCCTGTCCTCTCAGGAGCGCCAGTGTCCCCTCCCTCACTGCCTTTGATTACTTGCTTGCCTTTCTTGGGGTCCTGCCCTTGTCCCTCTGTTCTTCCCATTCTGCAGAAAATGCTCCAAGAGAGGGCCCATTCCCTCCCACACTTTCAACTTCCCACATCGATGCTGGAAGCTGGAAGCTTAAAGTTGGGGGTTTGGGGGGACCCCTAACAACTAACATTGTTGAGTTGGGAGTCCTCAGGTACTTCAAAGCTTCGCAGGTTGAAGGTATGGCAGAATCACAGATTGAAATTTCAATTTGCATTTTATTTTCCCTGACATAGAAGACCCAGAGAAGAAGGTATGCTTTCTTTGGGATGATCTGCCCCCCCTCCCACCCCCTCACAGTTCTCAGACACCCCATAGGCCTTCTTGCCTCAGGGACTGGTGCGTGGGCAGGCTGAATACACAAAAAGATGCAGCCTGGCACTGTCCTTTGGAAATGCACTTGGTGAGATGACTCTGGATCCGCGTTTGTTTCCAGCACTGCTGATGGCTTTTTTGGGGGTGCGGGTGGGGGGAGGTGAGGGATTGGAGACCTGATGGGGCTGTGCTGTGTGTTGTAGAACAGCTAGCAACATTGGTCTCTACACTGAGGTGCCGTCACCTAATTTGTAATAATCAAAAGGTCCAGGCAGTAGCAGACATCTCCCGGGGAGAGCTGTTTGGCCTTGGTTAAGAATCACTGTGCTAAAATATCCAGGAAAGGAGGGGGGAGCAGCCCTTTGGGAAATGTCCACGGCGGGATTTGGACAGCTTCCCTACATAAAACCATTGATCTCTCTTCCTAGAATCCTCTCGCTGTTTCATCTTTCCAAGGTGGCATAGACGCGTCGAAGAGGGTCCTGGAGTTCCCGAAGGTGCTTCCTTTTTATCTTCGATGTCTCTTTGCAGGCTGCCTCACCTTTCCCAGTCAGAGTTCCGGGACTGGCTGTACATCCTTGTCCTCCCTCTGTGCACTGGGGCTGTTCTTTGCTGCCCTCTTGCTGTCAGGAGACCTTACAGTAGCCGCAAGAGTCTTGGTAATGAATGTCTTTGACAGACTGTCTCAAATGTCTTCCTTGACCCACTAAGGCCTTTAGCCCTCACAGACTGAGCCTCTGGTAAATACTGACACCTAGCTGGGTGGGGCAGTAGTGGCACACACCTTTAATCCCAGCACTGAAATGACAGAGGCAGGAGGATCTCTCCGAGTTCTAGGCCAGTTCCGGGACAGCTGAAGACTGCAACCTTTCTAGAAAGCTGTATTCTACTCAGAACAAAACGTTGGACTTTGTTCAACAGATGATTATTTAAATTCCATCATCTTCAAGATGATCCAGGCTCTATGGAACCTTGCGTTCCATCAAATCCTTCTGAGAACGTGACATTGTCCAAATCCATCAGCACTGCCCTGTGGCTCCTCCAGCTGTCACCGTCAGCCGGCTGGGCCCCAGCGGCTCCAGAAGTCTTTTCTCCATCTGGTGAGTGCCTCTGCACTGACAAGAGAGGCTTTCTCTCCATCTTTCTGTCAGGTCATTCCCTAGAAGGTCTCTCCTACATACCTGCCAGGCTATCTCAGCACCAGTAGCTGGGCATGAAGTGTCTCCACTGGGTCATGGTTTGCTCAGTGCTTTATGATACACACGTAACTTGTAGAAACGCTCACAAGTCACTTCTTCAGTATTCTCCCTGCAAGTACATTTGGTTGAGCCTGGCATAGCAGTTCACGCCTGTCCTCCTAGCACTCGGGAGGCCAAGTCAGGAAGGGTGCCATAAACTCCAAGCCAGCCTGGGCTACAGAATGAGTTCCAGGGCAGTTTAAACTACAATGTGAAACCCTGTTGTGATGGTTTCTATAAGCTCGGCTCAGGAAGCCGCACTATTAGAGGGCGTGGCCCTGTTGGAGTGGGCGTGGCCTAGTTGAAATGGGTGTGTCATTGTGGGTGTGGACTTTAAGGCCCTCATCCTAGCTGCCTGGAAGTGAGTCTTCCACTAGCAGCCTTCAGGTGAAGATGTAGAACTCTCAGCTTCTCCTGTACCACGCCTGCCTGGATGCTGCCATGCTCCTGCCTTGATGATAACGAACTGAACCTCTGAACCTGTAAGCCAGCCCCAATTAGATGTTGTCCTTTATAAGGGTTGCCTCGATCATGGTGTCTGTTCACATCAGTAAAAGCCTAAGTTATCTGTCTACAATATAAAGTAAAATAAAATAAAAAACTAGGTATTTTTGTTAGTAAAGGAATCCCTCTAGAATGTATTCTCATGTAACTTTTATTCATAACCCACTCAGGAAAAGTAGGCGCCTTCCCTGGCTACAGGCTTCTTCATTAAGTCTCTCTACATCCCTCATTACTGAGATCACTGAAATCCCAATAGGTTCATCCTGCCAAAGAGACAAGGGGCTGAAACACATCAGAAGTTGCCCCACCCCCACACCCTTCCTCCTAGTTTTTAGGTAATGGTAAACAACAAAAAGGGCTGTGTTGTTTGAACAGTGGTGACCCCTGCCTGCCTGTTACACAGGTAGTGTGTGAGTGGTCAGAAAACACACCCCTGCTCTCTATTCCTCACAAAGGCAGGCTAGTAGCAGAGTGAGGAAGACCTTGTCCCCTGGGTGGTCTAGTCTGCTCCAAGCTGCTAAAATGATGCCTCGCCAGCGCTATCACCACCTCTCAACCCCTGCACCTCAAGCACAGCCACTTTCTGCACCTGGGCCACGCAGGTCACGCATGTCCAGACAGGTGCTATAAAGCGTTCACACCGGCTAAGTCCTGGTCATGAACCACCTAAAACACAACCGTGGTGCCTGTGTTTGTCAGACCCGTTCCTCTGTTTTCCTGGATGCTCTTGCTTGCATGATGGTGGCCCTGGAGACAAAGGCCTCAGATTTGCAGAGTTGCAGCTCAGGCCGACAGCCTTGGCTCGCAGGCAGGTTGGAACCTATGATTTCTTGGGTTTAACTTGTTCAAGCCTTGGGCAGAAAGCCGTTCTCATTACTCACCTATTGTGTCCTGATCCCACTTCTGGTAGGCCCTGGGGACCTTGCCTGCCTGGGTGCCTGGAGCCTCACCCAGCCATCTTGAAGGAGTTTGGTCCTGGTCTTAGTACAAAGCTCTGGGCCAGGTCCATATAGGCTCACTAAGCTGTGGTCCCCCTTCTCTAGGGTCCAGAGAAGGAAGCCTGTTGAAGGTACTGTCTAGTTTTGCGGCCTCTCCAGTTTTCTTCTCATTCAAAGAAATTGACCCCTAACTTTCCCTGAGATCTTTTATAAACTGAATACAACCCAGGGACCTCACTGGCCAAAAGCCAAAGCTCCAATCAGTCTTCAAAAGTCTCTGCTGGCCACAACAAACTGCTTCCTACCCGGGGAAGTCTCCATGGACTCTGGTAGAATGCCTCCCCAACCCTGGGCTGATTTCCCTCTGCTTTCCTCCCCTTCTTTCCCCATAGCTCACATCCAATGGCGAGATTCCAGGTACCTGTGGTCGACACTCCATAAATGGACTGGTGGGTGAGAGTCATGTGGATTTGGGTGTTGCTGCTGTTGGATGGGGGAAGGATTTAGAGCCCTTCTCACTGTGAATGGGGGGGGTGGGGGGTGTATAGCTGTTCTCATGGATGTGTGCATATATATGTGCCTGTGGAGGTCAGAGGTCAAAGTCAAAAATCTTCCTGAATTATTTCCACTCCATTTTTTTTTTTTGAGACAGGGTCTCTCCCTGAACTTAGAAATTATCAGTTTGGCTAAGTTGGTTGGCCAATGAGCTCCGGGGATCTGTCTCTCTCCTGAGTGCTTCATGTGCAATGTGTATGCATATGTGAGGGCAGGTGTGTGTGGGGGGGGGTGGGGTTTCATGTGGGTGCTGGGAATATGGACTGAGGATCTCATGTACTAGGTACTTTCTGACTAAAATGTCTCTCTAGCCCACTGTGTGTGTGTGTGTGTGTGTGTGTGTGTGTGTGTGTGTGTGTATTAGCTCTAAATGAGAGCAAACTTTCTTTAGAGTAGCTTCTGTGCCAGATGCTAGGTCCAATAGGGGCAGATTCCATCCTGGTGTGCCGGGTGGCGTTGTAAGTGGCCAGCCTTGACTTCTGTCATGCAGTGTAGGGGCTGTGCTGACACAGAAGGGCCTCATGGAAATTCTAAGTGTAATCTAGGATAAGGAGGTAAACACACAGACAAGCTTAAATGAAGCACTCATATCCTATGGGAACCTTAAAGCTAAAGCAGTAAGCCAAAAAAATCAAGCTACGGTGGCTCACGGTGGTCTAAAGACTGAGGTCTAGGATCTGGGTGCTCACAGGACCAGAGCTAAGACCTCCAGCCTAAGCCAGGGAAAGTATGAAGCGCTCTGAAATGATCAATGAAAGAGTCTTTGCATCAGCTCACTGAGGTGCTATGCAAATTCTTATGGCTGGAAACAAATTTTTAGTCACTTAGAAACCATAATCAAAATCCCAGATGATCTCTAAGTGTAGGTCTGACTCCCATTCCCTAGGTGGCCTAGAACTCCAGATTGTCCCTGCTCCCCACCTCCCTCAGTCGCACACACACACACACACACACACACACACACACACACACACTATGGTTATCTGAACCAGTAAAGACATCTGGCAACCCAAGAGCCTATCTAAAAACCCATCCGCAGAACTAAAAAGCCACGGCGTCTTCATGCAGTGGCTCAGGATTAACACTGCGTTTCCAATGGGGTCTGACTGTGTGCACTAATTACTTTTAAAAAAAAGTTTTTAGTAAAAAGAAGCAAATCAAAGGGTTATACTCATTTCTTCTTGTACTTGAATTTTATAATCACCCCTATCTAGTTCTGTCTCCCCCAAAAGAGCTATTGTCGCATTTCCAAGAATACCGTTGAGCTTTGAAAGTGTGTGGTGGTGGTGGTGGTGGTGGTGGGGTATCTTTGAAGGAAAATGAAACCATCACGAGGTAAAATTTTCCCACCCAAGAATTAGTTTAAGGCAGGCGTGGTGGCTCACACTGCTAATTTCAATGCTTGGGAGGCAGAGGCAGGAGGATCTCTGTGAGTTCCAGGCCAGCCAGATCTACAGAGTGAGTCTTAAACAGTCACAGCCATGGATGACCTTGGACTCCTGGTCCTTCTGCCTCCACTTCCCAAGTGGTGGCTGACGATCCTGAGATGTCAGCTCGGTGTAAAACCATCCTTGTATCCAAGAATAAAATTCTACTTGGGTATAATTTATTACCTATTAAGTGTATCCAATATTATTGCTAATGTCTTATTTAGACATTTAAAGTTGGTATTTGTATGAGAAACTAGTCTGGCATTTCTTTTCAGGTTCAATCTTTCCCAGGATTTGGTTCCAGTGCATTGTTTGATTCATTAAATACTCCAGATGTTCCCTTTCTGGTCAAAGTTCAACTGTGGAATAGCCAACATGGTAACACTGGGAATATTCTCTGAGGCAAATTAACGTCTGTGAAACTACAGGCCTGGTCACATGGTAAGTGACAGGGACTGCATATGTGAATCTCTGTATCTGGTGTCTCCCCCTCCCTCTTCTTAGGAACCACCAGGGCAGGGGCAGGGAGATGCTCAGTTAATGTTGGCTTTGTAAGTACAAGGACGTGAGTTGGAGCCTCAGACACATGGTGTTCTTGTGTGGTTGGTTGGTTTTTGTTTGCTTGCTTGTTTGTTTGTTTGTTTTAAAAGGCAGGGCATGGTGGTGCACCCCTTTAATCCCAGTACTTGGGAGTCAAAGCAAGGGATCTCTATGACTTGGAGGCCAACTAAGACTGCATAGTGAGACTCTGTCTCAAATAAAGAAGAGCCAACCAGACAAAAGCCAAGTGTGGCAGCACATTGTAATCTGGGACTGGGTAGGTAAAGATAGAAGATGGGCAGACCCTGGGGCTCACTGTCCTGACAGCCTAGGCTATTTGGCAAGTTCCAGGCTAGGGAAAGAAAGAGAAGAAGAAGAGGAGAAAAGGAAGAGGAGGAGGAGGGAGAAAAGCCATCAGCCCAACGATGCTGATGTTGCCCAATCATCTCCAAAGCCTGGCCTCCATACTTGTTCCTTTGAGTTGCCACCTTATTACTTCACAGTGGACAGTCAGCTCCAGCATGGATTTCAGAGGGAACGATCAGATTCAAAGCAAACGTTTTGTTCTCATTCTTGTGTGTGTGAAGGGGTGTGTGTGTGAGGGCGTGTGTATACACGTGGGGGTGTTTGTGGGTATGGGTGTGTGTGGAGGAAGAGGATGAGCTTAGAGTCTCTTGGACTCTGCCCTAGGGTCTCTCACTGATGAACTTGAGCCAAGTAGGTTAGGCCGCCTGTCCAGGAGCCCCAGGGAGCAGTCTGTCTCTGCCTCCCCAGCACTGGGATGACAAGAGCAGGCCACCGTGCCCTGTTGTGTTGTGTTTTGTTTTATCATGGGTTCTGGGGATGGAATCCGCTTGCAAGGTGAACTCTTTACTGACTGAGCCATTGCCCGAGCTTTTCCTTCAGGACTTCCTGGTCTCCCCCACTGCTTTACCCCCAACTCCAACTCCATGCGGCAGGAAATTGTTGCTTTCTGATTTTTGTAGGTATTTTCTGTCTTGGTGAATTATGGCCTATACTGCTGTTATTTAAGGGGAGATTTATTGAGGTTTAATTTGTAGTTTTGGCCTGTGGGTACTAAAAGGAAAATGGTTTGAGGAATTATTATACAGAACTCTCTCTCTGAGTTTTACACAGAAAACACTTCTATACTATATATAATACCTTGTCAATCATATTATTTGGGCTGTAATTTGTTCACATTTCTGTTTTATCCACTCAAACTGTCCAAAGAATAAAGCAAACTCTCCTACTATTGGTCTATGTTACTCAGTATTCCGTTGCTATGACAAAATACTTGAGAGAAATCAACTTAAAGGAGGAAAGGTTTGCCTTGGCTAAGGGCTTTAGGGATTCCAACTTCATACACGCACACCATTAGAACCTGATTCCATCATCTTGGGCCTGAGGCAAGACAAAGAGCACAGAGTAGAAGAAGCTGCTCTTCTCCTAGTGGCAAGAAAGCAGAGAGAGAACAGGCCAGAGCTATACACTTCCAAGATGGAGATGGCTCAGTGGTTAAGAGCACTGACTGCTCTTCCAGAGGTCCTGAGTTCAATTCCCAGCAACCACATGGTAGCTAGCTCACAACCATCTGTAATGGGATCCGATGCCCTCTTCTGGTGTGTCTGAAGACAGCAACCATGTACTCACACACATAATATATATATATATATACACATACATATATATACATACATATATATATTGTATATATATGTATATATATAATACATATAGATATACACACTTCAGAGTCACACATAGAGCTTCTTCCAACTGGGTTCAACCTCTGAAGATCCAATCAAGCTGTGAACTCATCAATGATTGACGGGGTCAGAGCCCTCAGGATCAAATCACTGCCTAATGGCCCCACTTGTAAACAATGTTGCCCTGGGGACTAATTGTTCAATACATGAAGCCCTGGGGACAGTCCAGGCCCATAACACCTGTCCCTTCCTCTTCATATTCCTCTTCAGCTTTGCTGTTTTTGTGTGTATGCTAGCTTCTTGGTACACAGAAAGCTTATAGCCCTACGCCTTCATAGCAGCACATCTGCAGTATAGATTAGCATACCGCATATGTATGGATCAAGATCATCCAGACTTGGAAGGATGCTCAGCTTCGAGTGACTGCAGGGGCCTGCCACCGTGGATGAGCAAGAACCACCTGCAACATGAATACGAAAAGGACAAGCCTGGGGTCAGAGGACAAGCCTGGGATCAGAGGTCAAGCCTAGGGTCAGAGGGACCCAGCTTACAATTTTGTCACCACTAGGTAACATTTAATAAGTACCTTAAGGTGTATGACACAAGCTAGAGGAGAGAGAGAGAGAGAGAGAGAGAGAGAGAGAGAGAGAGAGAGAGAGAGAGGCCTCCCTTGAGGAAATGCCTCCATGAAATGCAGCTGTCAGGCATGTTCTCAATTAGTGATCAATGGAAGAGGGCCCAGCCCACGTGGGTGGTGCCATCCCTGGGTTGGTGGTCCTGGGTTCTATAAGAAATCAGGCTGAACAAGCCATGGGGGAACACGTCAGTAAGCAGCACCCCTCTATGGCCTCTGCATCAGCTCCTGCCTTCAGGTTCCTGCCCTGTTTGAGTTCCTGTCCTGACTTCCTTTGGTGATGAAACAGCAAAGGGTTTATAGAAGTTTAAGCCAAATAAACCCTTTCCTCCCCAACTTGCTTTTTGGTCATGGTGTTTTCGGCACCGCAATAGAAACCCTGACTAAGACATAAGGGTTTTGGGACTCAGGTGTCTTATCTACACTGAGGGGTTGCGGTAGGCACGAAGGTTGTCATCAGCATGACATGAGAATTATAACCAAAATGGCACTTGCTGTATCATAGGAACCATGTTACGTACCCTATGCATGTTCGTGCCATGCTGCTCTCTAGATAAACGGGGATTATTATGGTTTTATACCCTTCCCCCTTGTTTCTACTGTGTAGCCAGGCTGGCCTTAATCTCACAAGTCTCCCAGTTAGTTGCTGGGACTACAGGATGTGCATACCACCACATCTGGCTTGTTGTGACCGTTTTCCAGTGTTAGGGTAGAGTTTTCTCTGCCTGGAAATGGGTTAAATTTAGGAGCTCTATAAATCTCATCCACAGGCTGGTGTGGTGTGTTTGTTTCTGGAGAGTGGAGCCTCAGCTCTCTCCCAAGTCTTGGAGCTAACACAGCAAAGCAAAGTACATCTGTAGAGCGTCCCACCTTCCTGTGGCCTCCTGCTGATGCGGGATGGAGGAAAGGCTGCCAAAGTCCCGGAGAACTCCAGTGCTAGCCCAGATACTCCATGATGCGGGGCCCCTGCTGCCTCCTGCCTTCTGCAAGGTTCCCCTCCCTGCCCTCTCCTGCCTGTTAGCAATGGGCAAAATTCAGTGGGGGAAGCAAGCAAGAGAGGCAAAAAGCAATTTGCAATTTTGATGCGCAAGGGGCAATTTCTACAGACAATTCTTGGTGCCCATAACCGCCCACCACCTCCGGCGGCTCCACCTGAAGCCCGCCGCCGAGCATCATTTCCCATTCTTGTCTCTGAGATAATAAGTCGGAGAGAAGCTTCATATTTCAAATCAAAACTACTTTCCAACTAGTAGAAGAGTGGAAACTTTTCGGGCAAATTTCATATGCAATAACACAATTTCCCCCCTGTTCCCACTTCTTTTTTTCACCTAATACATGATAAATATTCAAGATCTCCTTGAGGAAGCAGGGGTGCAGAGCTGGGAGGCGGAGAGTCAAGGATGCTGGGCTCGGGCGGCAGTAGGGCAGGAGAGGTCCTTCTCCTTCAAGGCTTGTCTGCACTGCAGGCTCAGCAAACAGCTGCCCAGCCAGCCCCGGAGAGCCCTGGCTCCCAGGAGAACTAGCTATGGCAGCACGGAAGAGGCTAATTGCAAGTCCTTACTGTCTTAATGGCTGGGAAGCATGCTTCTTGGGAAGATGCCTTGCAGCAGTTTTTGGGATACTACGTGAGACTGAACTTAGAAATTGTCGGGATGATTAGGAATTTGGAAACTTCCTTTTAGGGGAGAGGTGGGTCGGGGTCGGGGTCAGGGAATAAGCGATAAGGGTACACAAGAGAGCACTCTTCCTGATGGGGATCAGAGGACTCCAGCAACAGAGTAGAAGGCTGCTGATGAACCATGATGGCCCTGAGTTGGGAGTACAGAAGACCCCTCCCACCAAGAAATAGAGATAACTAGCGCTCTCCTCGAAAGGGGTGATCGCCCTATGCCCGGTGCCCCGCCCTGAGCTAATACCAGCATCCTCACAATGTCAACGTGAGGTAGGAAGTATTTCAGTTGCCATTTTATAAAAACTAAAGCACAGGAAGCTGATTAGCCTAGGATCGTAGTGATAAGGAATTACAGCCCGAGCTGGCGCCTTAGGCCCTTTCAATAGCAGAATGAGAAAGAGGCCACCAAAGGGATCCGCCTCTGCTTCCTGGGAGAATGCAAAATGGCGCACCGCCTTAGGAAACTAGTTTGCTTTTCCTTTCCTTTTTTTTTTCTTTTCTCTTAATTTTTCCTATTTTACTTTATTTTTATTTATGTGTGTGAATGTATGAGGAATCCAGAAGAAGATGTTAAACCCCTGGAGCTAGAGTCACAGGTCATTGTGAACTGCCTGGGGTGGGTGCTGGGAACTGAACCCCGGTCCTTTGCGAGAGTGCTCTCAACTGCAGAGTCGTATCTCCAGCCCCATAAACTAGGAGTGTGTAATAATTGTGAGTACACGCTTGCACCGCAGCCCAAAGTGAGGGGGAAAATGAATGCTTGTGCCCACAGAAACATGTGGACATGCATGGACAAGGTCATCAGTACCCCAAGGAGAGAAACTTCACATGTCCATCATTCCGACTAGATGGGCAATACTCAGTGGTCTGGATCATGCCTGCCAAGTGACAGACACAGCCGCAGATCCTCACTGAGCAGATGAGCTGGACCCTTCCCACCCAGCTTTCCCTCCAGTTCCCAATGTTCTCCCCTAACGGAAAAAAGAATAGAGAGAACATCCCTTAATATCCAAAAGAGCTCTTTCAGATGCATCCCAGGCAGCCACAAATAAAGCTTGTCTGAAGATATAGCACTGGAAGATTTTTTCTGTTTTGTCACTTGTACTTGGGTATTTTACTGGCCAGTGGCATCCCAGGAACACTGAGTACTTGTTTATATCACATTTGCATAACTAAAGAACCTCGGGCTGAGGAACTGTACCCCTGGATAAAGCACTTGTCACCCAAGCCCGAGTTCAGATCCCACAGAAAGCTGGATGCAGTCGTGCATGGCTGTTATGCAGTGTTTCAACAAAATCCAGGGAGGCAGAGATAGGAGAATCTTTAGACGTCTGAAGGTTGGATAGTGTAGTATTTGCAGTGGCGAACAGTAAGAGATCCTGTGTCAAACAAGTGAAAGACGGGGACAAGGTTGTCCTTGGACTTCCAAATATGTACTCAGATATCTATATTGAACTACAGGAACATGAACACAGACACACACAGACACACACAGACCACACACACACACACATCATCATCATCATCATCATCATCATCATCATGACATATTGAATTACCTTTCTATTGCTGTTATAAGACACCATGACCAAAGCAACTTATAGAAGGGTTTATTTGGGCTTACGGTTCCAGGGTGGTTAAGGTCAATGATGTCAGAGTAGCATGGCTACAAGTGGTAGATGTGGTGGCTGCAGCAGAAGCTGAGAGCTCACAT
Organism: Rattus rattus; assembly: GCF_011064425.1. Classification (NCBI taxonomy): domain Eukaryota; kingdom Metazoa; phylum Chordata; class Mammalia; order Rodentia; family Muridae; genus Rattus; species Rattus rattus. The sequence continues at coordinate 34,146,961 of NC_046154.1, forward strand.
CTTTAACCATAAGCAGAAAGCAGACAGCAAACTAGGAATGGCTCAAGTCATTATATGCCTAAAGCTCATCCCCAATGACACACTTCCTTTTAGCAAGGTCACACCTCCTACACCTACACCAAGCGGGGACCAGATGTTTAAATGCTGTAGGCTAGACTATGGGAAATACCTCGTTCAAACCAACACATGCACACACACACACACACACACACACACACACACACACACACACACACACAGAGAGAGAGAGAGAGAGAGAGAGAGAGAGAGAGAGAGAGAGAGATTAACATTTAAAAGAACCGTAAAAGATAAGAAATGTTTTTCCAGCTGGTAAGAACTTAAGGTCACTGTAGAGGTTTGCTGAAGATGCAGATGCCCGTGAATGTTTTGCTCTGCCTCGCCCGCTACCCTTCTTCAGGTATACTCGTCTGTTTACATAATTGGGATTATACCACAGGATGACATCTGGGGTTTTACAGTAACATTAGGGTGTGCGTCCCCATGTCTTTAAAAATTCCTAGAAAACATGCTTATTAACAGCTATGGGGTTTTATATGAAGGAGCCACAATTTATCAAACCACTCCCTCACTGTAGAATATTTAGATCATCTCCTTAAAATGTTTTCAGTGCTAAATGATTAACATTATGGATCAATTTCTTTTTTTTTCCTGGCTATGGAGTCCGAGCTCTGAGACATCGGGGTTTAATTTGAGTTTGAGAATGGGGGAGAACTGTGAGTTATGGCTTTATTTTTGCTTTCTGGAGACTTTTATACCCAATCCTCATATTTTAAATTTTCAATACATCGTCCCAAGCTCAGGAGAGAGCTGAGCAGAGTCGATTTCCCCGCCCACAGAGGCGAGCGGCGGGCTATGGTGCTGTGCCCTGTCAAGCACTGGGAATCGCCTCCTCTAGACTCTTTGCTGACTTGGCAGATGAACACGCTGCTTTGTCTTAATGCCTGTTTCTTTGGTTACCAATGAAGTAAAATCTCTCTTCACATCTCTGTTGACGATGTGTGTCTCATCTTCTGTGAAACCTGTGATTTCCCCATTTGGTACTAAAAAGCATTAGTGTTTATCTTATGACTTACGGGAGCTCCGCATCTCTGAGATTTACCGCTCTGGCTGGGGGTCGCTGTCCTGAGGTTTGCTGGCCTTCAGTTGGGTTGATGGTGCAGCCCGTCTGTGTTTAACCCTTCATGCTGCAGCTGCAGATGTGCGTGTGTTGGCGGACAGGGTTAGCACCTGTGGAGTGTTCAGTGCCTGTGTGTAAATCACTCCCGTTGTTGTTCAACAGAGTCGCGAGGGAAGCTCCATTGTTCCAATCTGTTATTTTTATCACATAAAACTTTCAAACACACAACGGGAAATAAATACTCTGAGTATGAGTTTCATTTCTAGATAATGAAGGGCACAGGGAGGGGCAGGGAAGGGTACACGTGCTGTGACAGTACCAGGAGCTGGTGGCAGTTATGGCTGGGGATAAACTACAAGGGTCTCTCTCAATGTAAGGTGCTGAGGGCTGATTAGCATGTTAGAGAACAGAAAAGGGCAGCTGTTTCCTGGTCTCCTCTCTGTGACAGACACTCTCTTGTACCCTTGAATGATCTCCTTGGATCCCACAGCCTCTCAGAGAACAAGAAACCATAATAATCCTGTCGTACAGTTCAGGGCACTGAGACCCCAACACATGAACTGTTCAAGGTTACATGGCTGCCAAATACAGGACCAGGGATTGAAATCAAGTCATCTTAACCCACGTCTTGCATTCTCCCCACTGCCAGATTGCTTGGAGTCAGAAACTTAGACGGAGAAAAGGTGGGCCTGCCTCAGCCAAAAATTTTACTTAGTCAGATACCCATGAGCAATCTCAGATTAGAATTTATTGTGTTTTTTAAAAATGAGAAATGAAATACTTTTAATTTGGCTAAAATTACGGACCAAAATCAAGTCTTGCTCTCTTTCATTTCCTCAGCCAGTATCTCTTCAATCACTTGGATCATCCACAGAGACTGCACTGACTGGAAGTTAAGAGCAAGCTGGCATGGGGGGCAGGTTCCTGGAATGCAATAAGTTGTGGGCATGACTCTGTACCAACAAGAAAGAGGAGGGCAGGGGAATAAAAGTAAAAGTAGGAGAAAAGAAAAAGAAAGAATAGAATCAGACAAATCAGAAAGAGCCGATACGGTCAATACCACCAAGGTCACCTGACCAAGCGCACCCTTTTGAATGTCCTAGACATTTTCTTGTTAGCGTTTTAGTGTATCAGTCAGCTACTGCTGTGATAATGCTTTATAACAAGCACCCTTGAAAGGACAGTGCCTGCAACACCCACCCGTAGCTTCTGTGTGTGTCCTAGTGTTTCCAGGTCACCATTCGACCTCCTCCGCCACAGGTTCTCGTTGTTACCTTTTCAAATGCAGAAGTTCAGCTGGACTCTAGAGCCACATGGGCACGCCCACGTTCCGATGATTCAGAAAGTGATTCAGATTTTCAAGACACCAAAGCACCACTCGATGGTATAACACGCTCCTGGCAGTACAGGGAGGCAGAGCTAGGACTGGTAACAGATTTCCTATGCCCCATCCTCTGACTTACCCGGAAACTATTGAAACCTGGGAAACTGGGAGAGTTGTAATGGTAAGAGTCTTGAATCTGCTCTGAGTGCTTTGGTCTATCTTCTTCTCCCAAATATCTATCATCCATCTATCTATGTATCTATGAATCTATCTATCTATCTATCTATCTATCTATCTATCTATCTATCTATCTATCATCATCTATCTATCTATCTATCTACCAATCATCTATTTATCTATCTATCATCTATCTATCCATCCATCTATTATCTATCTATCTATCTATCTATCTATCTATCTATCTATCTACCAATCATCTATCATCTATTTATCTATCATCTATCTATCCATCCATCTATTATCTATCTATCTATCTATCTATCTATCTATCTATCTATCTACCAATCATCTATTTATCTATCTATCATCTATCTATCCATCCATCTATTATCTATCTATCTATCTATCTATCTATCTATCAATCATCTATTTATCTATCTATCATCTATCTATCCATCCATCTATTATCTATCTATCTATCTATCTATCTATCTATTATCTATCTATCTATCTATCATCTATCTATCATCTATCTATCTACCTATCTGTCTATATCAGCACAGCTCTTATACACCAAGGCTTTCGGTGTGCTGGTTGTACAACCTGAGGGAGTTGGTTCTCTCCTTCTACCATGAGGGTTCCTGGGATAAAACTATGTAGTCAGACTTAGCAGCAGGTGTCTTTCTTTACCCATTGGGACATTGAGGCAACTCAGATTTATCTTTCAAAATATCATTCCCATCATGGGGGCCTTAAGTAAACCGACACACCTGCTTTTTGTGCACATAAGCACACTTGCCCATCCAGGCGTGGTTTGGGGGAACGTGTGTAGATGTTTAAGCCCCAGTAACCATGTATGCAAACAGGTTTTTTTTTTTATTATTAACTTGGTATTTCTTATATACATTTGACCCTTTCGGTTTCGTCCCCCCTCCTCCCTTCCTTATAGATTGTTTCCCCTCCCAACCCTCCCCCCCTTGCTGCCCTCTCCCCAACAGTGTAGTTCACTAGGGGTTCAGTCTTAGCAGGACCCAGGGCTTCCCCTTCCACTGGTGCTCTTACTGGGATATTCATTGCAACCTACGCGGTCAGAGTCCAGGGTCAGTCCATGTATAGTCTTTGGGTAGTGGCTTAGTCCCTGGAAGCTCTGGTTGGTTGGCATTGCTGTACATATGGGGTCTCGAGCTCCTTCAAGCTCTTCCAGTTCTTTCTCTGATTCCTTCAACAGGGGTCCTGTTCTCAGTTCAGTGGTTTCCTGCTGGCATACGCCTCTGTATTTGCTGTATTCTGGCTGTGTCTCTCGTGAGCGATCTGCACTCACATTTTGATCATCCGTCTTGAGTTTCATTTGTTCTAGGCATCTAGGGTAACTCAAGCATTTGGGCAACTTATCAATGAGTACATACCATGTATGTCTTTCTGTGATTAAGCTCACTCAGGATGATTTTTCCAGTTCCAACCATTTTGCCCTCTGGCAATTTCAAAGTCATTGTTTTTTGATAGCTGAGTAATATTCCATTGTGTAGATGTACCACATTTTCTGTATCCATTCCTCTGTTGAAGGGCATCTGGGTTCTTTCCAGCTTCTGGCTATTATAAATAAGGCTGCGATGAACATAGTGGAGCACGTGTCTTTTTATATGTTGGGGCATCTTTTGGGTATATACCCAGGAGAGAGATAGCTGGATCCTCAGGCAGTTCAATGTCCAATTTTCTGAGGAACCTCCAGACTGATTTCCAGAATGGTTGTAGCAGTCTGCAACCCCCACCAACAATGGAGGAGTGTTCCCTTTCTCCACATCCTCGCAGCATTTGCTGTCACCTGAGTTTTTGATCTAGCCATTCTCACTGGTGTTGAAATCAGGGTTGTTTTTGATTTCATTTCCTTATGACTAACGATGTTGAATATTTCTTTTTTAGGTGTTTCAGCCATTCGGCATTCCTCAGCTGTGAATTCTCTGTTTAGCTCTGAACCCCATTTTTAATAGGGTTGTTGTCTCCTTGCTGTCTAACTTCTTCAGTTCTTTGTATATTTTGATATAAGCCCTCTATCTGTTGTAGGATTGGTAAAGATCTTTTCCCAATCTGTTGGTTGCGGAACCAGTGTCCTTTGCCTTACAGAAGCTTTGCAGTTTATGAGATCCCATTTGTGATTCTTGATCTTAGGCATAAGCCGGTGGTGTTTTGTTCAGGATTTTCCAGTGCTTAATGTGTTCAGATGCTTCCCTAGTTTTTTAACTTCTATTAGTTTGAGTGTGTCTGGTTTGATGTGGAGGTCCTTGATCCACTTGGACTTAAGCTTTGTACAGGGTGATAAGCATGGATCGATCTGCATTCTTCTACATGTTGACCTCAGTTGAACCAGCACCATTTGCTGAAAATGCTATCTTTTTTCCATTGGATGGATTTGGCTCCTTTGCAAACGGGTTTGTCAATGCGGTTCCAGTTTGCCACACGTGTGGAGAGTAGGGGGTGTCAGTGTATGCTATTATGTATAACTTGGGCATCTGCTTGTATAGACGGACACACTTCTGGGAGTACATACACCCCCTTAAGGATGGCTAGGTTGGGTGTGCCTGGAGGTGTACATCCCCACTGGGATCAGTTCCATCTGGCTCTGTTTCAGAGAGAAGACCCACGGAGCCTCACTGCTAGAAGAGTCCCTTTGCAGAGAGTTCCAAGTTCTATAGAACTGTGATGTGATCTTCCAGTCTCAGCTCCTTTCTTCTTTGCTTTGGTTGTTTGTGGGTTGTGTACAGCACCCTAGCAAAATGCCATGTGCAACCTTCTGAGGCTCATGGGTGATCTGTTGCTGGAGGACAAGGAATGGGCTCTTCCAGATGAGCTGCTGCCTGACTGGCTTCTATCTATGCCTCAGTCCTGCCCCTTCCCAGCCTGAACTCAGATTTCAGAAAGCAATGGCACAAAAGAAAAAAACCGAGGCAGGAGCTTCAGAATTGGGAGCTGGGAGAGGGAGGGGATAACATGGTGGCCTTGGCTGATAGGCTGTTTCAAAGGCCTGTGGGTTCTATGTCATTCCTGAATTATAAATATCTTTATATGAAGCTCAGAGATGTGCTGGCCCTTGAAGGGACAAACGGTTCAACCAGGTAGTTAGTCAACATCACTTGCGGTTACAGGACTGGGCCACGCACCGCCTCCCAAGGCAGCTGCTTTCTGTTACAGTCTGTGATGTTTGCTATTCCCTGTCAATGTGTCAGGACCTGGGCCCACCTAGGAGATGGGTCTCTGGGCAAGTCTGTGGAGTAGTATCTTAATTACGTTAATTGATGCAGGGACACTCATCTTAACTATGGGTCAAACTATTCCTCAGATAGGGGACCCTGAGCTGTATAAGTAGGGCCATGAGCCAGGCGGCAGCACGCATGCATCCCTCCCTCTCTGATCCTTGACTGTGGATGCGATGGGATCAGTTGTTTCAAGATTCTGCTACCTTGACTTCCCAGTAATGCTGGGCTGTCCCCTGAACCATGAAGGAAGCCCTTCGTCTCTTATCTTGTGAGGGTATTTTTAATCACAGCAACAGGAAAAGAAAGCAATACAGACACCTCCCATGAAGTAAGTGAGGTCAGTCAGCATTTACTGAAACACTGTGTCCAGCACCTGCCCAGATGAGCATTTTCTCTGCTCCTGCAGTCTGCAGACATAGGGACAGTCTCCTTTAACTGAGCCACTCACTCCTTTCTCAGCTCCTCGAGTTCTGAGACACAAAGTTTAATCATCCCAGATACAGAGGAAAAGAGGGAGAGGAGAAGACTTTCCGGATGCTCTCCTGACGTATGACAAGGTCTGGACGGGACACTCTCCTGCCCAGGACATCCCTCGATTGTCAGCCAGAAGCAGTGTCAAGTTCTCGGACAACGCTAGTGAGAAGAGTATGTGTTATGGCTCTGCTTCTCTCTCTGGCTAGAACATTGGTGGTGGGAAATGTGGAGAAATAAAACAAAAGCGGAACGGTCCACATGGAGAGGGGAATCAGAGAAGGGGGAAGGGCGAGGTGATAGAAACGAAGAGAAATGTGCACAAGGCAGGAAGCGATGGAGAAACAGACCCGGAGACAGAGGGTGAGTCATAGAGCAAGTCTCAGAGACAGAGGCGGGAGCTGCGGCGGGAGCCATCAAGTGTGCTCCACGGGAGAGATGCTCGCTGGTGTGGGGATCCCTGCAGAAGGAGGAAGAAGAGAGACTTGGAAATCCAGAGATGATCAGGGGCGAGAAAGGGAGCACCTGTGCTTTCCACTGCTCTCCTGCCTCACTGGAGAAGAGAAGAGGGGGAGGAGGAAGGAAGAAAGGAAGGGAGAAGGGAAGATGGAGGGAGGGAAGGGAAGGAAGGAGAGAAGAAGGAAAGAGGGAAGGGGAGCAGGAAAGGAGGGAGGAAGGGAGGAGAAGAGAGATGGAAAGGGGGGAGAAGAGAGAGGGGGAGGGAGGGAGGAATGGGAAGCCGGGGAGCCATGTGCAATGAAGCTGCTTATGCAGTAACTACCGGGGAGCATGAAAGTCAACCCCCGAAGGCAAGCCATTATAGAGGAAGGGAAACGTAATCAAACCAAAGACCCAGATGCAATTACTTTTGGGGTCCTTAGTGAGCCACCTGGCTCCCATGCCCTGCACCCTCCCCCCAATTTGATCATGGGTTTCCCTGCGACCCACTGTAACCAGTAGCAAGTGGCAGATGCAATATTGTGCCTGTTGTAAGCCTAAGCCTGGGATACCCAGCCGCTCCCACGCGCCTGTGATCTAGGGGTCATGTGAGTGAAGTCACCTTGCTGTTGGGAGGATGCTCCAGTGAACAGAGACCACATAAAGGGCAAGGCACTCAACCAAAGTGAAAACTAAGACCCAGACACATGACCCAATTCAAGCTATGGCCACGCTGAGCTCTGAGCTGCCCTACCAAGCCCCGATCCAACTGCAGAATCCTGAGAAAATGACAACCGGGACATCTCTTTACATACATACATTTATTATATTGGGGCGACATGTGGGTGCTGTGGTGCATTGTAGGGGCCAGAGGACAACTAGACGTGGGTCTTCTTTTACCATGTCGGTTCCAGGAATTGACCTCATGTTATCTGGCTTGGCAGCAAGCACCTTGACCCACACTGAGCCATCTCACTGGCCCCAAATAATCATATGTTAAATCATTCAAACCTGGGGTAGTTTGTTACATAGCAGTGGATAGCTGAAACAGCAGGGTAATATGTGGACAGTAACAGACCAAGGGGACTTCATTGTTTCCTTTGGCTGAGGGACTGTAGAGAAGGCTCAGAGAATCTCCCCCCTTTCCTGTCCCTCTCTCCTTCTCCCCTCTGACAAAACAGCTTCACTGATGACGACCAGAAGGAGCACAGTCATCTGCCTGCTTGCCCGTCGGAAGATGGTGGCAGCACTGTGCACCCAACTGTAGCTGACTGATGGTGGGTAAGAGTCACAGCAGTGGCTTTTAGTGTCACTTCCATGTGCTAGTCCATTCCACCCCACAGCTGAGAAGACTGTGAAATGACACCCTGAGGTCTCATAGCCTAGAGCCCACTTTAGAACTCTTAGTCGTGGTGGAGCTTGCCCATAATACCAGCACCAAGGTAGGCAGGTGTGGGAGGATTGTGAGTTTGAGACCAGCCTGGGCTACAAAGTGAGACCCTGTGCAAATAAATACATAAAAATAAAAACAACAGGGAATGACCAACCAACATCTATTAAGGTTCAAATGAATCAAACGGAATAAAGAAGCCCCTATCCGGAATCTCGAATTTAGAATCTCTCCTCCTCATCCCAGTGCCTGAGTGTTGGTGCATTAGATCTTCCTGGGTGGCACGGGTGGGAAGGACAGATGCTCAGATGATCTTTCTCCCCCCAAGTCTTCTTACTCAGGCCAGGGTAGCCTGCCTCCTGCCCACTCTGACCCCCTGCAATTGCCTGGCAAGGCAGCAGCTTGCACTCCAGCCCTGTTTCCAGCCCCCCCGGGAATCGCTTGACTCTGAAATTGGTTCCGGGAACACTTTTGCTCCCACCATTATCCTGTCTTCCTTGACACCCCCTCCCCCAGCACTTTTTTTTTTTTTTATACTAAACTTTCTCTGAATTCACCTGATTTTTCCCATCTCCTTTACATTCTTTATGGCAATGGAGAAATAATCACCGCTTCTCCGGCAGGGTGATGGGAGTGTGCAGTATTAACTGTAAATCAGGCAGAAATTGGTGGAAGGGGAAGGGTTTGATGAGGTGCAGAGACATTATATCATTTTAAAGCACTTTCCTGGTCTCCAGTAATCCCCATGTAAATGAAAAGGAGGCGACGTGCCTTGCTCTCTCTCAGAGGCTGCCTTGAGGAATGCAGGGAAAATTCTGGAAAGCAGAGGAAGATGACTGAGCCGGGCTGGGGCCGGGCCGGGACTGGGCAGGGGGCTGGGCTGGGAGGCAGGGATGGCCCAGGCTGGACCCCAACCCTTCCAACCAGGACTTACCCCAGAAGGACTTGAATCTTTCTGGCTCTGCTGGGACAGCTAGGAAGAGGTAGACCCTTAGCCATGGAGGTGGGGAAGGCAGCAGTGCTCACCAACAGAGGGCATAGCAGCCTCAGACCAGGCAGGCTCTAAAGCCCAGGGCCATTTGCCAGGAGGAGTTCTGCCTTTTAGTGGGTCCATTATCATAAGGACCAGAGGGCATCATAGAACATGGAGGTAGGGGTGGGGCAGGATGCTCACACCCTGCTCTGCACGGTACACTCCACCGAACACTCCACCGAACAAAGAGCTACCTCTCCTAAGTGCCACCCGCTCCCCCTCCATGCAGCCTGACAAAGAACCCTATCCTCCTGAAGAGCAGCCATCTGTCTAGCCTAGTCCAGCAGGAGCCATTTTCAGAGGAAGAGAGTGACGGCCTGCCATTCTCTCCCTGGCCTCCTGGCTCCCTTTGAACTTAAGTCAATTTATCCCCAGCTTACTGACAGCTTACGTCACTGAATTCAGCCACATGATTTCATCAGGTCTAAGCTGTCCTAAGTTGCAGGGGGAAGTGCTGTGCTTTTTGACCATTTAGAGGTTTGTGTTTTTAACTTTATTGACTCATTGCAAGTGTTCTTTAATACTCACTTGATTGTTCTACGTCATAGAATACAGTAGGTGATAAATTAGCCACAGAATTCCTCACTTTCCTGTTCAGGGCCCAACCCTTCTTTGTCCCTTAGACCCCTAAATGGATCCACATTTGTCCATTTCGTAGCCTCTGAGACATTAAGAGAGGAGATGTGGTGGCAAAGAGAGGGCGCCACCAGCATCTTTGGGGGTTCCTTTCGGAACTCTGGGTAGCTATGTTCTCTGTGTGCAGTGGTGACTCTTCCCTAAGCATTGTCTCCATTAGGGTTATTATGGCTGGGACGAAACACCATGACCAAAAGCAAGTTGGGAAGAAAGGTTTCCACCAGGACCACCAGCCTAGGGATGGCACCACCCACCGTGGGCCGGGACCTCCCCATTGATCACTAATTAAGAAAATGTCCTACAGCTGGATCTTATGGAGGTATTTTCTCAATTGACGTGCCCTCCTTTCAGATGACCGTAGCTTGTGTCAAGTTGACATAAACCTAGCCAGCACAGACATCAACAGGCAGTTTGCAGACAGTAAATAAGACTTATTCCCTTGCTCAAATAGCCACAGAATATTTTATTGATAAACCACAGAGGGGCTGGCTGCTGTGTGTGGTCAGACCTTACGGTACAGCGATATCAAGCAAAGCCACAGTCACTGGGACACCACCACCACTGTAGCAGCCATCGAAAGGCAATAAGCAGTATTCAGTATAGAGTCTAGAATTTGGGAAGCACGTAGGGCCTGGGAGATGGCTCCATGCTTGCCACCTAAACCTGACAACCTGAGTTCAATCCCTAGAACCCGCATAACAGGCTGCATGGAGTGGTACATATCTATAACTCCAGCCCTCCTGCTATGAGATGAAGGCAGAGACAAGAGAATCACCCAGAAGCTGCTGGTCCAGGTAGCCCAGAGTACACAGGAAAGACCTTGTCTCAGCAAGATGAAAGGCAAGAGGCAAGAACAGACTTCCAAAAAAGGTCCTTTAATGGCCCTGCACATTCCATGGCATGAATACACAAGCACAGAGAGAGAGAGAGAGAGAGAGAGAGAGAGAGAGAGAGAGAGAGAGAGAGGAAGGAAGGAAGAGAGAGAGGAAGGAAGAGAGAGAGAGGCAGGAAGAAAGAGAGAGGAAGGAAGAGAGAGAGAGGAAGGAAGAGAGAGAGAGGAAGGAAGAGAGAGAGAGAGAGAGAGAGGAAGGAAGAGAGAGAGAAAGGAAGAGAGAGAGAGAGAGAGAGAGAGAGAGAGAGAGAGAGAGAGAGAGAGGGTGTTAATGGGCATGAACATATGCCCAGAGTCCCGAGATGCTTGCCCCAGTGTGGTACTGGGGATGTGCGTGTGGTATACAGACTCGACGGAGTTTGCAAGCAAAAACATAGGATAGACACACAGATTAGTCTAAATGTCAGATCAAAATCAAATAACTTTTAGTATAAATATGTTCCAATACCCCATGGAATGACTTGTATGGAAGAGAGGACAGAAGCAGAGAGGCAGAGTCAAGTTGACTGCGGTCCTGTATTTTTCTAGACCTCCCTACTGTGGGGTCTAATGCAAAGTTAGTGTGCACGGTGGCCAACGTGCCTGACCCAAGCTTAGATGCCTACTTGGCTGCAGCTGCTCATTGTCTCTCCCTGTGTGGGAACGAGCACAGAGCACAGGTTCTGATGGAGTAAGGTACTCTGGTCCAGTGTTTAGAATCATCCCAGAACCCTCATCAATAGGTTCACTGATAACTGCACGTAGCTAGAGATGTGGCTGGGAAAAGAGGCAAGAATATGACCAGGCCCAGGTTCTGGAGGTCACAGCCCCTTGCCTGCTCATCACTGGGTTTCCCACAAATATCCAACCTCAAAGCAATGGCTACTTGGGATATGGGGAGCTCAGGAAGGTATCAGTCCAGTGGACAGAGGTTTCCAGGAAGCAAAGCAGCAGAAATGAGAAGACACATGAAGAATTCTAGGAAGAAAGAGAAGTACAGCATCCAGGATCATGGGATGTCCTGTGGGGAGGGTGGAGGATGCAGAGGGAGCTGAGGGGGACTCCTGTCTCTGGAACGTAATAGCTATGTGACCTACGAGGCGCACGTCATTATCAACCTGAGTCTCTTGACTATCAGATCGCTTGTGCTTAGCCTCTGAACTCCCAGGGCACTAAGCTGTGCAGCTTTCTAGCAGTTTGGGTTGTAAATGCTTGCATACACCTGTAAGCCCAGCCCTCGGGAGGCTGAGGCAGGGGGATTGAGTTCAAGGTGAGCTGTAATGCATAGCAAACCTCTTTGTTTCCTCAAAACAAAACAAAACAAGCAAGCAAGCAAGCAAGCAAACAAACAAAAGCCAGTTCTGAAGGCATGAGGTTAACAAAGGATTCGGGAGCATGACAGGCAGATAATCAGGTATGTGCTTTATGTTACGATAGCAACAGTAAGTACTCTGTACTTATTAAAATAATGTTGAGGGACTGGGGAGCTAGTGTAAGGATCTGAATTGGATTCCCCAGAACCCATGTGGGAAATGCCAGGCATGGAATCCCAGAACTAAAGAGGCAGAGAGAGTGGGATCCCTGGGGTTCATGGGGGTGGCCAGTGTAGCCTATTTGGTGAGCTCTCAGTTACTGATAGATCAGGTTCAAACAAATTTTTTTTTAATTTAGGTGGTGCAGGAGGAACACCAGAGGTTGTCCTCTAGCCTTAACATACATGTTTATACACATACAAGAGTCACGTTAGTAGCTCCTACTGTATTTGATGTGCCAGGTTTGGGACCAAGCTGCGTCCTGCATTCTGCTACGAGCTCCTCACGCTTGTCTTCAAGACACGTGCTTGCTGTCCCCACTTCACAGAGAATGAAACCGACACTCCATCCGCTGATTACATTTGCCCCGTGTCCCGTTTGACACCCGGTAACAGAGCTAGGACTACCCAGTTGCCATGAATCTCTGTGTCACCGGCACTCCTGGAATGTTGAGAGATCCTCACGTTTGGCACATCTTGCAGATTTCCCTGAACAAGACTTGTCCTCGGTGCCTGCACGCACACATGCACACACAGACACACAGACACAGACACAGACACAGACACACAGACACAGACACACAAACACACACACACACACACACACACACACACAGCTGGAATCAAAATAATGCATGCATCCTAACCCCTGTACATGATATTTTAAATGACAAGCCAGCCAATTAGGAAACCCCTAACCAGAATCCAAAGCTATGTGCAAACAGTCTATGGTCAACACCCACACAGGGTCAGCTGGTCTCAGCTCAGGGAGCCATGTCTGTATAGGAGGATCTCTGAACTGGGATCCCCAGGGAAGGCAGCCGAAGGGACTAGAGGCAGGCGCCTGATTTCTCTGCCAAGTGCCTGCAATTACAGCCATTCTCCCTGAACCACGGACTCCTGGGGAGGAGTCATCTGTCGCTCGCACTCACTTAAACTGATTAGGAAACTCTTTTTTTCCTTCCAGAGTCTTCCCCGTATCTCAGCAGCGTGTAGACAGTTGCTGCCCAGGCTTCCAAATCAACATGGGTCTTAACTATTTGAAAACCATCCTGGTTGTCCTTGGTATACTGGAGTCTTTGCTTCTGCCTGGCTCCCTCTTGATAGACTTCAGTGCATATCATCGCAGAAATAGCTATGTCCACCCCCCCACTGCACCCTTCCCCAGGGAATAGTTCTGGCTCATTTCTCCAGCCTCATTCTGGAGCTGTGTGGCTCCTCTGGAGGTCGGATTGACCTAAGATGAGCAGCCAGTGTCTGGCCTGCTGTAAGACGGCGGCCTGCCCCATGCTGTACTTGCTATGAGAGTGTGTGGTTTCTCTATTGAGTTTGGCTTCGGGACACCCAAGGGCGCTCATCCACACCCTTCCCTAGAGTTCCTAGAATACTCTCTCCTCTTCCTCTTCCTTCTCCTCCCCCTTCTCTTTCCCTTCTGTTTCTATCTCCATGACACACACTCATTCTTGAACTCTTCTATCCATGGGTCCATGTAGGTTTGGATGATAGAGCACATTCACATGGGCCATGATGGCCCACGCTTGAGCCTTGGCCCCTGGCTCATTTTGGGTTTCTGACTACAAGCACAGGGCTGCCAGGAGCATGTACAGTCTAGAGCCAATGCTGGGTGTTTTAGTTGGGGTTTCTTTGCTGTGAAGAGACACCATGACCAGGGCAACTTTTATAAAGGACAACATTTAACTAGGGCTGGCTTACAAGTTCTAAGGTTCAGTCCATTATCATCATGGAAGGAAGCATGGCAGTGTCCAAACAGACTTGGTGCTGGAGATGCTGGAGAAGGAGCTGAGAGTTCTACATCTTGATCAAAAGTCGGGTAGCAGGACACTTTCTTCTGAAGGCTGTCTTCCTTACTGGTCAGGACTTGAGCAGTAGGAGACCTCAAATCCCGCCTACACAGTGACACACATCCGCCACGCCTCTCTGATGAGGCCACACCTCCTAACAGGGCCATTTCCCATGGGCCAAGCATATTCAAAGCACCACACTGGGTGTGGCAGAGGTAAGCTGAAGCTAAATGGAGGAGCATCTTTGAATCTCAATTCCAAACTGGGAGTCAGTCAATACTGCCCATGTTTCATGGCCAAAGCGAGTTATCTCATCTAGTTTATCCTAGTGGGGCAGAGAACTAGAAGGCACCCGTGAGAGCTGCAGGTACCGTAGAGTCACAAGAAACAAGCCTGCATAGGTGACCCTCTCCAGGGAGGAAGTGGGAAGCCAGATCTGCAGAACCCTTGGAACACACTGTTATTCCGGCTTGCTTCAGGGTAGCCTTGTACACATGAGAGAAGGTAGTGGGGTCTCTATGCTGAGGCTGGGGATGTCAATGTACAGACATTTCCAGTGCTGTCTGTCTGGGGAAAGGGTCGTGCTTCCCTCCAGAGGACACATGTATTGACATGTATTGAACCCCGTGACCTCCCTGAAATTGCTAACATAACCATCCTGGGAGAAAACAGAACATTTTGTACATGAGGGTTGGAGGATCAGAGTGGCAAGTTCTCCCTCCAAGGACCTTCCCTCATCTTAAAGAGACCAGTGTCAGGCAGAGAAGGGCCTTCGCCTCCCACTTCAGTGCTGTGACCAACTGGGTGACCTCATGATCTCTTGGCTCCTCCTCTCTCAGTTATCCAATCCCAATTCCTTAACTCCCAATCATGACCTTGCCTCTTCTCTGTCATGGGCACTTCTACTTAAGAAGAATAGTATTGTGCCGGAGAAAACAAGTTAGAATTAGACCAGGGGCAGGAAAGAAAGCTGGACCCTAAGCAAGACCAGGCCAAGCAGATGGGAAGCCGTCTGGGCTTCCGTGTCCAATTAGCACCCTCTACACTCGGAGCTATGACTGACTACCAAGCAGCCGGACAGGAGAAGGCTGACTGGTCAGCTGGTGAGTGAGCCCTAATCACATGTCAGGCACACCAGGCCCCACAGGCAACCCTTCCCCTCTACCCCCAGCAAAAATGTCAGAGACCACAGAGAACCAAGGCTAAGAAGACAAATTGATCCAGCCTGCCTGGCACTCCCTACATCACATCCTGATGCCCCCATCACACAGCTTTTTTTGTTTTTGTTTTTGTTTTTTTCATTTCAAGGGCTTTCGGGGGCGGGATTGCCCATATTCGTGAAAAGTTTACCGGGAACATCTGGGTGGGAGAGAGATTGTGTTAAAAGAAGGGCTTGGCACAGAGATTTTGGGCACATATTCCATGATGGCCCCAGTTGTCCTGACTGTGGGGACAACCCTCCTACGCACCCCTTCACACTCCTTCTTCTCTGTATTTTTAGACAAGAGTTTCCGAGCCAGCTGGGAGCTAACGGGATGCTTCCTGTTGCCTCTTGCCTCTTGCCTGGCAGCCTTTGCTGTTCATTTAGGGTGAAAAGAAAAACTAGCTACTTAATTACCCTCCACACTCGGAGGGAGAAACCACACTTCCCCTGGAGGAGGCGAACGTGGGCTTGAACACGTGGCTAGGTACAAATACATAGGCATCCGGTGCCCCCTGTTTCCATCGGGCTCTACACGTAGTTGGGAGAAGTGAAGAAGTGGGGGTGTACAGTGGGAGTGTGCAGAGCAGGTGGGCAGGGGTAATGTTGAATATAAAGATCTGTCCAAATAGGTTTTCCACCCAGGTTTCCCTCCTCACCACGCGTCCTCCTCTGGGCGAGCCAGCATTTTGTTTATGGTCTTCAGGGGCTTGCTTGGGCCAGGCAAAACTAGAAATAACCAGCAGATTTCCCTGTTTGTGTGTGTGTTGGAAGAGCCCAAGCCTTTAGGGAAGCAGTGTTCTCTGGTCTTGACCAGGGTCTTGGCTGACAGAACTCCTAGCCCACTCCCTGGAGGTTGGCAGAGAAACCCTACTTCCACCTTGCTACGGGCACGAAAACAGAAAGGCAGAAGACAGCAAGGTCAGACTCGTTTTTATCAGCCCCTCCGAATGAAGATGCCCAAGCAAATGGAACTAAGAACAAACCATGAAATGTCCTCATGTCCAGTATGACCCAGAAATAACAGAAGCCAGCAAGTGTATGGCAGCCCCCAGCAGAGGTCTGGATGCTGGTGACTGGAAGAAAGATAAACCACCCCATCTCTCTGCTCATGCTTTGGTCTCCCTAGGGATTCAGAGTCACAACTATTC